>NW_017257329.1:0-5982 GCF_001594055.1 Mycetomoellerius zeteki
AACTATGGCGTTAGTATGTGTGTATAAGTTCTAACAAATATAAATGAATAACACAATTGCTGTTTTATAATGTCCCAATTTTTTACGTAATCATACGATGAAATTTATTCACATGCTTGAACTTCTATGAACGCTAGTAAAATTATTTACCAGTTCACGTAACTCCTCATCGAGAGTATAATTGGACAATTTGTGAAGAAGTACAACTGTTTCGTTTATCTAAAGTTGTTTTAAAGCAATATGAAAATTTGTAATAAAATTTTCACTCAAAATGTTGCGTTATTTGGAAGAAAACTTCGATATTATTGTAATTATAGTGTTGCAAAATTGTTGCTTGTGCTTATAATTCTAGTTATAAATAATTAGTACTGTGTTTTAATTTTACTGTACCTTATAGTAAACAGTTTGACACACGTAGTTTAATGTGAGAAATAAGGTGGTATGCATAATGAAGTCAAATGATATATATGTATAATGGAAATATACAATCAATTCGAAAATATTCGAAATGTTGGTAAGCATCGTATATATATCGATCCAGGCAAATGTAGTATTTAAAAACAACCATAACATTTGAAATAACATTGGAATTTTAAATATTTTGTTTAGTTTGCGACATATAAGGCATAATTGTAGGTGGACATGCCTGTAAAGAAATCATAGTTGTTATAATTAATCAAATCATAAAGATACATACAATAAATACTATCAATAAATAAAATACACTTTTATCGTAGAATTCGATTTAAAATACATTCGTATATATATAAATTGGGATTGATTAAAAATGTGTGATTATTTCATACGCAGTTGAAATTAATTATTTTTGCATATATATATATATAAATTATATATATTTATAAAATTTCGGAATGTCCTGTATATATGTATGTGCATACATATTACAAACATGAGCGCGCATTTATGTATATAAAATAATGAAAAACAAAAATCATTTATTTTCGTCTCATAAGGGTCTGAGAATTTTTTCAGAACTCTTTCGGAATTTTTTAATATTCACATTTTCTCATATTGGTAAAAATAGTTGCCAATAAGAAAATGCGATACTAAAAAATTCATAACATTTCTGAAAAAATTCTTAGAGCTCTATGAGAAGAAAATAAATAATATTTGTCTTTCGAAGTTTTCTGTAAAGTTGATAGTATTTCAGAAAAAAGTTATCGAAAACCAATATATATATTCGGCAATTTTTAGTAATTAATATCTTGTTAATCATTGTGAAAAGGTACAGGACTTTTCGGCTCAGTTTAGTCTTCTCTATCTACACAAGAGAGCTTGGCAAAAAATTTCGGGACACCCTGTATATATGGGGCATTCTCAAATTAACCACTCCTCTACCCATTTCAATTTTTGAGATAAAATTCTTTGGACGGACTCAAAATTTTCCTTGAAATGTTAATTTTTTGATGCCGTATACCAAGTAAGAAACATTTTGGAACATTTCAGCAACATTGTAACGATGTTACAACGTTGCTACAATATTGTTGAAATGTTTCAAAACATTTTAGGCTTATTGGGTGGCGGTTTTGAAAATTTAAAATAACGGATCCAAAATGGCAACTGGAATGAAAAAATTAAGACACTGGAAAAATTAATGATATCACGAATAAATGTTCACGTATTCTATTGGAGGTCTAACAATAATATTGTGTAAAAAAGTCACAAATTCCATTTAAAAAAGCATATATGACCTTCGTATCTTTTTGGTTTCTTTAACTAGAAAAAAATAACGTGTCCAAAATATGCCACCCCCGAACCTTCAAAAACATTTTTTAAAATCTTTTATACTTTTTGGGATATTACAATGTGAAAGTTAAAATGAGGCACACTGTATACATACATACATACATACATACATGCGCGCGCATGTGTGTATAATATCTTTTTAAAAATTACATTAAAATCCACATATATTGCTTGCGATCCACAGCTTCTGTTATCCGTTGACAAACTACGATAGATCTGTTTTGTCCTCTATAGTCCGAAATATTTTCGAAAAGATCAGAGTAGAGTACATGTAAACGATCATTGACTTGGTGAAATCTGGAGCTTGTGTATCTGAATTGAATGAATGAGATTTAGTTATGTTTTTCATTAAAATTAAGACATATGCATTATATACGTATAGTTTTAATTGCGTTAATAAATAATCAAAATCAGACTAAATTACAACTTTTCTATTTGTATTTTGTTTTACTTTATTTTATATTTGCTGTATATGTGTAATATAACAAATTTTTATCATTTTCCTGTTTATGTTATCTTATATACATTCTTTATAATTTCAATATTTGTACTGATAAAATGTTATATGAAATTATAGTACTTAAATAGTTTGAAAAATCTTTAAATGTTTCAAACTGCAAACATTTTGATGCATACTGTCAATAAATAGTAGCTTACCATAAATGCAGCTTACAATAAATTTGCTGAACATAAATGTTTACATACATACTAACCCAAGAATAGTTCCCCAAATTAGAGCACTTAAGACGTGTACACAATTCGGATAATGTAACACACAATCTTTACAAAGTTCATCAAAATATTCATCATAAACAAACCAATTAAAGCACATAATATATGCCAAACTTTGAAAAAGGTATGCAATCCATAGTATTGTTATTCGAATTATACATTTACGCAACCGTTGGTATTCCTTTGGCGCACCGACTGCTTCCATTATATCGTCCACTAAGGAAAGTTCGTGTAAGCACATTTTCAATTCCTTTAAGAAATCATATTAATCAATTATGCAACTTAGAAGATAATTTTATACTAGAACGAAAATTGTTATTGCAATGTGTATAGGAAACGTGATAGAGATAAAAGAGCTACAAGAAGGATTAGTATTTAAAGCATAAGATTTAAAAATATTACGTTAAAAACTAATTTGAGAGTGTATATAAATACAAATATTAATTATACTAAACACATTTTATTTACAGTAAATCATATGAACATAAAAATTGATCTGTCTTCAAAAACTTTTTATGAAGGACTCCGCACAAATCTTATGAAAAATGAGTTTCAGTCAAATTGCTTTAAGTTATATATTTAATTTGTAGTTCGTGACAAGTTATTTAAAATTATTCACGGTCAAAAGAGTAAGACTTTCAAATTTCTTACTTTTTTTTCCTCTAAAGCATGATTTACACGGGGCAACTTTTATTAGCTAGAAGCCTCGTTTAGCGAGTTTGACATCATAGCGAATTCACTACTAAAACTTCTTCTAGACGCAGGTTTGTTCTTATTAGCGTCAAGTTGCGACGAATACTGCTTTCGACGCTTGTCGCTAGCTTCGAGCTAGCTTGTCGCTGTCGATAAACGCTTTGATCTCAGCTTTTCCATAGCGAATTTTTAAATCATCAAGCGACCACTCGACGCTGCAACTTCAAAATTTTAGACGCTAGGGAATAAAAGACAAGCGTGTAGAAAAAGTTTTCATCAGCGAATTCGCTGACGAATTAAGAAGCTTGCTTCAAGCGAATAGCAGCAGAGTCGAAAGAATTCGCTGGCGAATTAATGACGTCGCTAGATGCGGTTTCTAGCGAATAAAGTCGCCCCGTGTATATCACGCTTAAGGCATTCAGAAAGTTGTTATACTTTATATAAATAAGTACAAAAAATCAAAATAAATCTTTTTTACTACACTTGTATATATATCAATGATATATTTATGATTTTAGTTTAGAGTTCATTATCAGAATTACATAGAATGAACGACGTGGACGTGACAGGCGTTTTATTCCTTCGAGATGCGTGATTTACGGGTGAATTCCCTTGCTTCTCGCAGAATAAAATGCTTGATTCTTGCAAGTTCCCTTGCCTCTTTGGAAATCCTAACACGCTTCTTGAAGTAGAAAATAAAATAAAACTTTTTGCAAGATGTTTTATACTGTAATATGTTTCGAAATATTGAAAAATATGATATTTTTTTCGTGATATTATATCCGACAGATTTTTTCGTGACGTATATGTATACATATGTATTATGTATGATGTATTATACGGTATTCATATAACTAATGTTAGTAAAAAAGACTTATTTTGACTATTTTTCCGTATAAGATGTGATGATCTTCCGAAGGTCCTGGAGCAAAATCTAAAGCATTTAGGATTTGTTCCCATGAAGACTTTTAATCAACTTGACATGAGCTCAAAGATACTAAAATTTGAAGCAATTTGCCCGAAACATATTTTTCATAAGATTTGTGCAGGGTTCTTTGTATCATAACAAATTTACCTTTTTAGAAAAAGTTAAAAAAAAAACGTGTGCACTTGGCGAGATCCACCACCGTCTCTATTGATTTGCTCATAATTGTGAGATCAAGACGCTTTTAATACTTTCAATGGAAAGAATGATTAAAGAAAAAGTTAAGAAATTTAAAAATATCAAGTAGTATTAGGAACTAGGAATAAATTTAAAAACTGTTACCTTAGAGTAAAACAAGCTAACAAATATCGATATAATCGCGGTGATTAATATTGAGGAGTGCAGCGAGAATATTGCAGGATGCGCTATTCTCCAAGCCACCGAGTAGAATGGATAGTAAACGGCGTACGTAAGAAAGCTCCATATGGCCAAGGCATACAGGTAAGAGAGATACGGCCAAGAATGTCCAAGAGGATATTCGAAAAAACCCAAATTGCAGAATGAGCCGATGATCATTAATGGTGCTAGTGCAGCTTGTAGAGTCTTCGTCATAGTTTCAAGGTTATATAAGACAAATTATTTGAACTGATTCTTGCTGCACGAGACACAAACGTGTGTTAATACTTTTTATAAGAATTTCAGTAATAGTTCTTGCAAATCCTCTACACCTATAAGTTATATTGGAGGATGAAGTATGTACACATCAACTAGTAAATACCGAATGACAGAATAAACACAGATGATCAATATTAGACTATTTATTTTTCGCGGAAATTTCCTTTTTACAGTATGTATTATTACAGAGCATAAAAGGCTATGAAAATAACTATCCTTGCAATATTATGTCTTTATATTAAGTTTCAAAATATATAATGGATGATTTTTATTTACGACACTTTTAACGACGTGTCGACTTAAATTGAAGCTAATAACTTTACAATAAAGTGTTTTATGTATATAGAAGTTAATGCGCACAATATAATGTTTTTTGTAAATTAAAGATACATAAAATTATTTTTCAAATAATAATAACATTTTTTAAGAATTATTTTAATAATTAAGAATACTAATCATTTATTTATTAAAAACCATCCATTTGATCCATCAGAATTTGATTTAAGTTAAGTTGCCTTCTGTCTTGTAAGTCATTGTTAAAATTTAGCTTT
The DNA here is from genome assembly GCF_001594055.1 of Mycetomoellerius zeteki. NCBI lineage: Eukaryota > Metazoa > Arthropoda > Insecta > Hymenoptera > Formicidae > Mycetomoellerius > Mycetomoellerius zeteki. The sequence goes on from NW_017257329.1 coordinate 5,344, forward strand.
CACTGTACTGAATAAAAAACAAGATTAGTACAGATATTGATTTATATAGATTTGGATTATGAAAAGAATTAATAAGAATATAATAGTGTTGTCATGGGAGATGGAGTCTGGTTGTCATCCGAAATTGTGTGATTGTCAAAAAGCTAATAATTCAATTATCATATGATAGAGCATTTTGTTCTTTTGACTTCAAATTACTGATATAACATTAAATCAATACACAATAATAAAATTGTTGTATAATATCGTGTTCGGATTAATAGGATAATATGTTGTCTGGAGGGTGGAAGGAGTTACCGAATGATGGTTCTTATGTTACCGACTCAAAAAGAGAAGGCCCGACTAGATTGTGATGCGGTCGAACGAGGGAGAAGAAAAAAAAGAAAAGAGAGGAGAAGTCGAGTTTTGATGTATAAGTCAAGGAAGCCACTCTCTGTATAGTGTATACAGGCAAATAAAAATGGTTGTAACAAAGGAATCATAGAGCTTATTGTCGTGTGCCCATTCACTACTAGACAGGGAATCCGAGTAGCCAGGAGTGAAAGCAAAATAAGTCCGGGAACACCTCGGTCAAGACGAGAAATTTGCATGAATACAACCATTTATATTCTACATATCATTTGCGACAAAAGCGTCGTG
>NW_017257330.1:0-9302 GCF_001594055.1 Mycetomoellerius zeteki
GAGGAGAATTTTCGGGATGTAACAACGTAGAGGAATGGCTCGGGTTCAGAGATACGTTCGAATCACTTATACACACAAATGACACAATAGATCCAATACAAAAATTCCACTATTTAAAGGCTGCGTTAGAGGGCGCGGCGGCTCAAATCGTCAAATCTCTCGAGTTTTTGGCTGCAAACTATGCTATCGCTTGGGAAACTATTTGCAATCGTTTCGATAATAAAAGTTTGTTAACGTATAATCACATAAAGGCTATTTTTAGTATAACTTCAATAAAGGAAGAGTCATCAACTCAATTACGTAATATGATAGACACATTAAACAAACATTTGCGAGCACTAAACGTTTTAGGGCAGTCGACCGAGCATTGGGACGCGTTGTTGATATATTTAGCTTCGAGCAGGCTTGACAGTATAACTGCGAGAGAATAGGAGAAAGAGCGAGTAGATAAAGAGCTTCCAACATTAGAAGAATTTAAAGGCTTCCTCAGTTCGAGAGCGAATCTGTTAGAAACCCTAGAGTTGAATAAAGGGGGCACGCATAAATCAAAATAGTCAGATCACACAAAATCAAAATCGTTTCTGATTCAAAAGCAAGAATGCGCATTATGCAAAGAAGCACATCATTTATCGAATTGTTCCAAATTCTTACAACTCACTCACCATTCTTACAACTACAGCAGTCCTTAAAACCTCCGCAAAAGCGAGCGGAGGTTTTAAGGACTGCTAAGTTGTGTCTTAACTGCATGAAGCCCGGACATTTCGTCAAGGTCTGCAAGAGCGGTGCGAAAGTGCGCCGGCAAGCACAACACACTGTTACATTTTGAGAAAGTCTCGTCCGAGTCAACAGGGAACACCGAAGGCAACGATAATTCATCTTTAGTCTTGTGTTCACACAATAGGACAAGTGACCATGTCATTCTGTCAACAGCAACAGTACTCGTGGAAGACAGTCGAGGAAAGAAACATAAGGTTCGTGCACTACTCGATCCAGGATCACAATCCAGCCTAATGACAAACAAATTGTGTGAGGAATTACAACTCGAAAAAACTAAGGTAATCGTCAATCTCGAAGTCAACGGCGCATCATGTCAAATAAGACACAAGTGTAGAGTAAATATCACATCATGTAACAGTAGCTATCAGTTTCAGTTGTCATGTCTTGTTATACCGGAAATCACAGACAATTTACCTAATAGCAAGATAAGCATACAGGATCTCCAGATTCCATCAAACATCACTTTAGCTGATTCACAGTTTCATGTACCTGCAAAGATAGACATTCCCATAGGGGCAGATTGGTTCTGGAATCTCCTCTGTATAGGCCAAATCAAGCTCGACAAAACACAGTTGACAATGTAAAAGACAAAACTAGAATGGATAGCGGCAGATCCATTGGCAAGCAGTAGCGCAACGTCAATACGTTGTCATTTGAGCAAATCTATGAATGTTGAAGAACAAGTAGCCAAGTTCTGGGGGCTGGAAGAGTATTCAGACCGGAAAATACTTTCTCAAGAAGAAAAAGAGTGTGAACTTTACTTTTCACAAACGAGCAAACGTGATGAGAGCGGTAGATTTATCATCAATATTCCTTTCAAAGAGAATCCAAGCATCTTAGGTAATTCATACAACGGATCATTACGACGATTGCATAGTCTGGAAAACAAATTACAAAGGAACCCTGTGCTCAAGGAACAATACACCGCATTTCTTGAAGAATATGAAGCATTACATCACATGAACAAGGTAGACGATACTTCACAGTCAACAACCGCCTACTACATGCCGCATCACGCGGTCATCAGAAGCGAGAGCCCAACCACAAAAATTCGTGTAGTCTTCGATGCATCAGCAACCACAGATAACGGTATTTCATTGAATCATATTCGAATGGTTGGACCCACATTACAAGATGACCTGTTCTCAATACTTGTCAGATTTAGAAGCCATGCATATGTGGTAGCAGCGGATATCGAGAAAATGTACAGACAAATACTCGTCGCCCCAGAACAGCGCTCGCTACAAAGAATATTGTGGCGCAAAACTACCGAGGATCCAATAGAAGTGTTCGAATTAAATACAGTCACATACGGCACTGCATCAGCACCTATCTAGCAACGACATGCATGATGGAATTGGCACAGGAAGCCGAACAACAATGGCCCGAAGTAGCAAGAATCATTCGACAGGATTTCTACGTAGACGATCTCTTGACAGGAGCAAACACGAAAGAGGAGGCAAAGGAGCTAGCACACAAGGTTTCGCACGTGCTAAGTTGAACAGGATTTAAGCTTCGAAAATGGATCGCAAATGAAGCTACAATCATAGAAGACATACACACAGAGGATCAAAATCCAACTGAAATAAACTTTAAATGTGGTCTACAAACAAAAATTCTCGGATTGGTATGGCAAGCGCATCAAGATATGTTGGTTTATAACCTAAAGGAATTACCTTCGCTAAAGGTATCCAAAAGACAAATACTGTCCGAAGTGACTCGGATATTCGATCTGTTAGGACTTTTGGGTCCATGCCTAATACTCGCCAAGATTCTGCTACAAAAATTGTGGATGTACAAGTTATCTTGGGATGAAGCAGTTCCAGCTGACTTGCATCATACTTGGATATCGTTTCATGCTGCACAAGGGGCGTGTGGAGCATGCACATATGTTACTATAGTTCAGAAGATCATCAGAATACAAGGCAAGTGCGATTGTTATGCTCCAAGACAAGAGTCGCACTGTTCAAACAACAGACAATACCTCGATTAGAGCTCTGTGCGGCTCTCACACTTGCACGATTAATGAAGAAGGTATTAAGTTCCTTAAATATAGTGTTCGACAAGATTACGTACTGGAGCGATTCCACCATAGTACTCAATTGGATACAAACGCAACCAAGCAAATTACAAGTATTTGTATCAAACCGTGTCGCAGAAATACAAGAACTAACGGATATTCGTAACTGGAGACATGTACCAACAGAACAAAACCCAGCCGATTTACTTTCACGGGGCGTATTTCCAAATCAACTGCGGCAATCAGAACTCTGGTGGCACGGTCCGTTATTTTTGTCAAATTCAGAAGATGAATGGCCTGTTACACCTCAATCAGAAGTTCCAACAATGGAAACAAGACGTACGGTTGGTGCAGTTAAACGCATCCAGCCAGCTAGATCATTCATATTTGAAATTAGCAATAGCCTAAGGCGTTTGATTCGAGTAGTAGCATATTGCAGGCGTTTTTTGAATAACTACAAATTTCGAAGTAGATCTGAGTCAACATGTCTAACAGCTACCGAGCTGAAGGATTCATTACACAATCTTGCGAAGCTAGCTCAAGAGGACTCCTTTCCAACCGAAAGGCGAATACTTCTGCAAGGAGAATCCATTACGAACGGAAAATTAGCAGCACTCAATCCGTTCATTGGTCAGGACGATCTGATACGTATAGACGGAAGATTAAGAAACTCAGAGTTCCACTCAGATAAAAGGCATCCCATCGTTTTGTCGGCAGATCATCAATTTACAAGGCTATTATTCAAAAACGAACACGTGACTTTATTACATGCAGGACCACAACTACTCTTGAGCTCAATTCGTGAGCAGTTCTGGCCGATCGGAGGCAGAAATTTAGCTCGAAAGACAGTACATGATTGCATTAAATGTTTCCGGAGCGATCCCAAGCAGTCGACAACTCCAATGGGAGAGTTGCCCAAATCGCGCGTATCTCAGACAATGCCTTTTCACAACACGGGAGTGGACTATGCAGGTCCTTTCATAGTAAGAGATAGAAAAGGGAGAGGGAGCAAAACGAGCAAGGCATTCGTATGTTTGTTCGTTTGCTTCGCGACTAAAGCGCTTCATCTGGAATTGGTATCTAACTTAACGTCAGAGGCATTCATCGCTGCACTTAGACGGTTTTCGGCTCGACGCGGTAAACCTGCACACATATATTCCGATAACGGAATGAACTTTGTCGGAGCAAACAGGGAATTAAGAGAGTTAGCGCAATTGTTAACGGACAATGCGGAATCAATCGAAAAAACTATAAATGAAATCGGCATTAGTTGGCACTTTATACCTGCGCACTCACCACATTTTGGCGGTCTGTGGGAGGCCGGGGTGAAGTCCACCAAATACCACTTAAAACGCGTAGCAGACAACGCAGTCCTGACATACGAGGAACTTTACACATTGTTAGTTCAAGTTAAAGCGATATTAAACTCTCGCCCTTTAACTCCCATGTCATCCGATCCCAACGATCTTGTTCCTATTACTCCTGCTCACTTTCTTGTTGGTCGTCCGCTCACTTCACCAGCAGATCTTACGCTAACAGAATTGCCAGAATCTAGGTTGTCGAGGTGGCAATTGGTCCAAAGGCTTCAGCAGCATTTCTGGGCGCGGTGGAGCAAGGAATACATCTCAGAATTACAACAGCGCGTGAACAAGATGAAGTCAACCAAACCCATCGCTGAGGGCACGATGGTACTTATCAAGGACAGCAAGTGACCTTCCGTCACTCAAATGGAAGCTTGGACGTGTCACAACAATCCATCCAGGGAAGGACAACGTGGCCAGGGTGGCTACCGTACAAACCGCAACAGGAGCAACGCGTATCGCGACTGCGAAACTTTGTCCGTTACCGATGGAATAAAAAATGTGATGTAAACATTAGCGTTAGATTTAAGTTGTTCATGCAGATTGCATTCATTTACTGCTTAGCATTAGATTTAAGTTGTTCATTATTATTTCTGTCACTTGTGGATCATAGTCCGCGAAAATCAAACCATTCGCTGCATAATATTATGTTCGAAATTGTTCGCGATAGCGAGAGTGATTAGTTTCAGTTATACAATTTAACGATTAGTTCATATTGAAAGTACCTTTCAATGTTGGGGAGTATGTTGAGTTTCTTTAATAATTTGTTCCTTTTATTATTTCACTTCCTTTATCAAACACCTTCAAAGGTACTCTGGTTTAGCGCTTAAGGAAATCCAATTATTTGTGTCTGATGCGTTTCGCGCGCGAAGCATTGTGGCGTGATGGCGTTCGGGTAGCAAGAAAGGGGGAAGATAAGATGGCGATAGATCGGGTAACAAGAAAGGGGGAAGATAAGATGGCGATAGTTTTCCACAACGTTAGCGTGCGTCTTGTCAGTCAAATAAAGAAAAGGTGAAAATCCAGTGAATACAGTCCACTCATTAACTGACCAGTACCCAACATTGGTCCTTCGAGCTGGATACACAAAAGGATAGGCCACGGAGGCAAAAGAATCACGCATTCGACAAAGAGAAACGATAGGATACACGAGACATTCTTAGGCCATCGGAACGATCGACATCGAGACATCGTACATCGTGCACATCAAGGCATCTTCATTGTAAAAAACGAGATTGCAAGCATAACGCAAGGCTTGTATTAAGCACAAGACGCATATTTGGAAATTGCATTGCGGCCGTCGAACAATCGATCAAAGCCATAGATCAAGTCAGCGATCACGCAGAAAGGACACGGCCATTCACACGGCAACGAGCGCAGCGACCAATCAGAGGCCAAGCAGCGGCGCTACGATCGAGGAAAGAGGGCATACAACACACAGTGAGTCAGTGAGCACGTCCTATCCGATCCTAATCCAATTATAGTCATAGAAATAACACAAAGAGTTTGTATACAATTAGCTTTAGATTAAAACGACACAATGGAGGCACTCGTCAGACGTCGAGGTCAATATAAAGGTAGAGTCACTGTATTCAAAACACATATCGCTAAAGTTATAAACAGTTTTCCAGGCGGTACATAGGCATTAGAAGAGACATGCAGGTTAGAAATTCGAGAACGTCTCGCTGTTATTCGCGAGGTGTACAAAAAATACGAAGAGGTGCAAACACATATCGATGAGCTTACAGATGACGAAACAGACACAAGTCCATACAGACAGGTTTTCGAGCAAGAATATTTCAATGTCGTAGCGCAGGCGGAAGCTTTACTTGCGCGTGGCCGAGCGACACAACAGCTTCTGGGTGCATCGACGAATGAGGAACGCAGTGCAGAATCGACACAAGAATCACACGCACGGGTACCTTTTTTTTTACGAGGGAGAAGAAAATCTTCACATAGCCCAGTCCCGAGGGGGGACCCCTAAGAGAGGTGCACCCATCGGGCCTGGGAAGACACCCGTCGGCCCGTACCGACGGGAGTGTCGGATTCAACCTCCCCGTGGTCACAAGGATACACCGGAGAGGCCGCCTACCGACTAAAAACTCCCTCCCTTTCGTACACCCTCCAAGGCCTAAAGGGAGACATCCCGGAACCGCAGCCTAGCATATCATCAGGGTGCCTCCCCTACCTATAGAGCCACTTGGCCCTCTACCGCCGATGTTCGGGTTTAACTACGCAATAATAATAATAATAATATTGGCCAACATGCCACGCCATCTTTCGTATTACTACATTCTATTCTTGAGTGGTGCAAGGGTCCACATAGGCTCCTGGTTTTACACACATATGCACCCCCTCTACACCCCCGCGAACCCGTGCACCACCGCGTCATTAACTGCGAGTTCTATTCCTCGCTGTCCGACGTGTCCGCTTGAGGAACTAGCGCGTCCTCGGGTGCCCGGATAACCCCCCGTTCACGGGCACGCTCATCTTCCTCCTTCTTCCTCATGACACTTTCACAGAAGGTCATGAAGACGGTCCAAACGTTTCCAGAGAGCATAATGGCCCTCACCACCGCCTCATAGGTCCTATCGACCCCTATTACATGTAAAATCTCTCCTCTCTGTTCTGCCCAGGCCGGACAGAACAGGAGGGTGTGCACCGACGTATCCGCTGTTGCGCGGCAATAAAAACAAATTGGGGAAACCCGACGTCCTATCTTGAAAAGATAGGACTCAAACACCCCATATCCGGTCAAAACCTGTGGTGCGGTAGGTGAGAGCCCCATGCCCCCTCTCTACTCACCTCTCCAGGTGCTCCGCCATAGCGCCGCGCACTAGCGCTCCGGGACCGCTCGCAGGTAACTCTAATAGTCGCTCGCGCCATCTCCAGAGCGAACGCTGTCGCTCTACTTTTATTATATTGTCCCTCTCGCGGGGGGACAACACCCCATTTTCGGTAATGATCTGCCGTCGCCAGAGATACGATCTTTTTAATCTATCCGCCTCAAGGTCGAAAGAGACCATCCTGGATAATATGGCCGCCGCATCGTGAGATATGGTACGATACCCTCTCACCGTTCTCAAGGCCAGCTGCCGCTGCAGTTTCCTAACTTTGTTGGAAATCCAACGATCTTTTGTCGCGGTGTTCGCCCATATTGGCGCCCCGTACATAACAACGGCCATCGCCGCGGTCGCGTACATCCTCCTGCGCGTTTCTCCAGGTCCACCAATATTGGCGGTAATTCTGGCCAATGCCATCGCCATCATCCATGCCTTAGGCATGACAAGCCGGAAATGGTCCCGGAAAGTCCACCGCGAATCCAAGGTCAAGCCCAGGTATTTCACGGTGGACCCAATCGGGATCACCTCCCCTCCCATCCTCAGGGTCGCATTCGCAGGAATCCTACCTGTAATCTCGCATCACTAACACCCGTATTCATAGTCCTTCCTTATTTTAAAGGCCATGGCACACACTTTCCGTACCAGTATCCATAAGACGTACCGTAAGAATCAGCCAATCACAGTAGAGAATTCTTTTGAACTCTTAATTCTAATTGGCTGATTCTTACGTACATCCTACTGGAAGCTTAATACCCGTATTCATAGTCCTTCCTTATTTTAAGGATTGAGGAAGTCTCCATGAAAGATTCCTCGATTCTCCAAGGGCTCCTTATTTCATAAACGAATCTCAAGTCTGCCTTCCCGAAGGAAGGAATATTTTAGGGATTTTAGTAACATATTGATTGCAGCATGTTGTAATATATAGTATATGCAAACTTTCTAACGTGAATAAAGGTTATAAAGGCCATGATTTCATCATAATTGTTTTGGTAAAATAAAGTTGTGTATTTTGCAATAATGGACAAAGATAAAAGTGCTCATTATACGGAGAAGGAGAAGATGCTTTTGGCGCAGCTTATTTCAGAAGAAAAAGCTATAGAAAACAAAAAGACCGGTGCGACAGATCTAAAAGAGAAAGCGGAAGCGTGGGAGAGAGTAACCAAAAAATATGCTAGTCAAGGATTTACACCTCGCACCAGCAAACAATTAAAGAAATGTTGGAATAATATGAAACAAAGGTAAGTATTATATAGCGATTATATAATTAATCAGCCTATCCCAGTGAGAAATGACAATGGAATCAACATCAAATTGATGTCGATTCGACGTCGATTCCATTGTCATTTTTCACTGAAATTTTGTCTATTATATACTTTTCTCAAATATACATCTTTTCTCAAGTGTATACTTTTCTATGTATCTTTATAATTGGTTTCTATTATATTTTGATACTTATTATTTTATTAATTGATCATTTCAGAAAACGAAAATTAAGCACGACGTTCCGGCATGAACGGCTTATGACAGGTGGAGGTCCTGCGTCAGTACAGCCGAATGATCCAGTGATGGAATTTATGGATGCAACCAATCAAAACTTAGATGTAGAAATTGCTTGTGCATTTGATAGCACTGCAGTATTTGAAAAAGAATGTAAACAGTATACATGCTAACAGCAATTAAGATAATAATTATTTTTATTTTACATTACGGCAATCATTTTTAACTTTTTACTTTTCAGATAATGTAAAGACGGATTGTAAGTCTACGAAAGGAACATACATCATCCAAGATGAAAGTGAGAATGAAGAGGAAAATGTTATCAATACAATTGATATATATGATCACAGCGTTCCAGCTATTTCTCATAACACACCATTGAAAAAGAGGACAACTTCAAATATTAAAAACATAAACGTGAAAAAAATTTACGAATTAAATTATAGTAATTGTTAATATTAATGATTTCGTTGTCATTTTAATAACGTTACTGATAAAATATCGTAATGCATTACATGTTAAACTTTACATATTACAACGTTAAATAAATTCGACGTCAGTTGACAAGTATAAAATGAAATACATAAATGTTTCAGAATAATCTCTTTTGCTTCAACTAAAAAAATAATCTTTATTTCAATAAATTAATGATAACGAAATATTATAGTAAAGTAATTGATTTTCAGAACATTCGTGACGAGAAGGAATTAAGAATAATAAAAATAAGAGAAGCAATCGAGCAACAGAGGGAGCTTCATGCTGCCAAAATGAAGATTGCTGAAAAAGAGGAGAAGATCGTCCTGC
>NW_017257330.1:9337-10508 GCF_001594055.1 Mycetomoellerius zeteki
TATAAGTATTACGAGTATTATTATTGTTAATTGTATAGTATTATATTAATATTATATAAGACTGTGTTACTTTCTCTCAAACCAAAAGACAGTTAATTTTTATTTGTTTGTTTATGAATTGTATAAATTTAAACAATATGTATAAATTTATAACAACAATATGTATAAATTTATTTACTAAACTTTTATTCACATTATTAGAACATGATACTTGTATAAACTAAATATAAAAAATAAAAGTGGTTTATAATATTATTTCATAATTATGAAAAATGTCTTAAAATAAAAGCATTTTTATGCGCAAGTCCTATTCCATCTTGTTGTTCATTTACAATATTCTCAAATATAGGTTCATTAAATTCCTCTTCAATTATTTCGCCTAGATTATGTTTAATGCACACATTATGCAAAACGGCAGTGGCGCAAATAATTGCCACTGATGTGCTTAACTTCGTGCGTAAGCCATAATACAGGCATGGAAATCGACGTTTCCAAGATCCAAATAGCTGTTCAACGATAACTCGCGTTTTCTTATGTGCGATATTGTATCGAACTTCTGACTCTGTTTCAGGTTTTAAAACAGGTGTTAGTAGATAGCTGCGGCACGCATATCCACTATCACCAAGTAGAATTCCGTCCAGGTGCTTCAACTCGAAAAAGACCGCTTCGATCAAATATTACGGCATCGTGAGTTGAACCTGGATGCCTAACAACAATATCAAGAATTTCTCGTTGGGGTCCAGCTACAACCTGTAAAAATAATAAATCATAGAAATTATAAACATTATTATTTCATTCATATAATCATTCAAAATTTAACATATAATATACATATATAGAAAGAATTCTTGAAAAATATACCTGTACATTCAAAGAAAACCATCCTTTTCTATTCCGAAATACTTCTCCATAATTCCGTCCAGGATTTGAAATGCTTATATGCGTGCAATCAATACACCCTATTACGGATGGAAAATTGGCTATCTCATAAAATTTATTTTTATTACTCCGACGTTTTTCTTCGGTGGAAAAATTAACATATTCACTCAAGTATGATGCTAAAATTTTGGAGACTCGTACAATAATTCTAGATATTGTTGCTTGGCTATATCCTCGCAAGTCTCTATTAACAATCTGCAATATAGCATGTGTATATGTATATGTGTATATA
>NW_017257331.1:0-2800 GCF_001594055.1 Mycetomoellerius zeteki
CTTTGTCAACTTGAACGCGCCCATTGACAGTACAAATGAACTTATACTGTCAACATATGTAAAAAGCCACGTTTCTTTCTTTTAATGTTTGTTTTAAATATACTGAAATAATCACTTTTCTTTTGTATTTTTAACCTGGATATTATCGAAACACAATTTATTTTATAGGATATTTAAGCTCTTGCAATCGATAAAAAATATCGGTTATTGTTTCGATGATCGTGTGTTAAGGGGCTTCTAAAGTGCTGAATGGGTAATTTTAGCGAAATTGGTTGAGAATTGATCAAGAAATTTCTGATCTATTTCAGGGGGTCTATTCTTGAAAAGAAACGTATAAGAAAGTCTAGGGAAATATTACAGTATACGTTACGTATGCTATAGTATTTTCCTAGTTTTTCGTATACGTTTCTTTTCAAGAATAGAGCCCCAGAGGCTGATTTTAGCCTAAGTCACTTTAACGTTAAGCACCGACGAGATACTATTAAAGACCGTCAACCTTGGGCAAATTTTCGGCGGTATAAAAAGGGCCCCAAGGGCCCAGAGGTAATCGAAGGACGCTGACATTATCGACAATTGATATAAATTTGCTATTATTAACATAAATATTTGACTAATACATTATTAAATTCATGATATTTTATTACATAAATGCTCTATAAATAAATATGCATATTTGTAAAGCTATAATATCCTATATATTGCCGAAAAATTACAATTTTTTTCTCTGCAGTTATTATCTCTGTTGATAATCGAACTTTGACGATACACTGAAATCACAATTTTAAAGAAAAATCGAGTATTATTGAGTTTTAAATGCACAGAGTATTATTGAGTTTTAAATGCACGTACACCGATAAACACGTCTAGTAAACTAATAAATCATAAAATTAGTACAATATTATCAGTTTTTTTACTCTTAATCACTTCAATATTAACAAGGACGCGAACTCCCATAAGGATGTCGGTCTTTAATAATATCTCGTCGGTGCGTTAAGTAATAAATAAAATTGTCATTTCTGACCGTCTTAATTACGGATTAAAATCTTACATATTTCGTATTTAAATTTTGTTCGCACGCGCGTGCGATGTATGTATGTACAATAATTTTGGGTTAAATACGATAATTTCATCGGCTACTGCTTCTAGTAGCGTTTTTCATTGGCAGAACTAGTGCGCACTCAGTGCACTTTAAAGCCGTTTAGTGATGCCGATTCTTAAATCGATGCATCGAGAATCGATTCTTTTTGCTCTTGAAAAATCGATTTTAATTCGATTTTTTATTTCTCGATTCTTTCGGAATCGATCCAATTTTTCAGAGAATCGTATCGACGATTCTCAATTTTTACAAATTGTTAATTTCGAAAGGAAGGGCGCACGAAGCTATTGTACTCTGCCAATCACAGCACCTAGTTTTTGCTACTCAAAGACATAGGGCGAGTTCAAGACGGCAAAGCGGCTAGGCGTGCTTACCGAGCGATTGAATATGATTGGTTGGATCTATAAGTAACAACCAATTATGTTCATTTGCTTGGCGAGCAGGTTAGCCGCTTTGTCAACTTGAACGCGCCCAATGTGTTGTTACTGCTCTAGCGCAATGGACCAATCACAATAAGACTGATTTAATATGTGATTGGTCTGTTATTGGTCGGCAGTCAGAGTTGGCAATCGGTAATTTGCAGAGTCGGTAATCTGATACGGACTTAAGTAACATCATTAGGCGCATTCAGTACTACAACCGCTTTACTAAGCGCTCGGTGAGCTCTTGCATCTGATTGGCATATTCCGTTAAATCTAAAAATATCACCATCGTCGTTTACTTAACCAGCCCTAGTAACTGAGCTTGGTGAAAGTGGCCCTAAAACCCGTATCAGATTGAATCAGTCTTATTGTGATTGGTCCATTATTGGTCGGCAGTCAGAGTTGGCAGTCGGGTCGGCTTGCAGAGTCGGTAGTCTGATACGGGCTTAAAGCCTGATTTATAATGGCCGTAACCGTTAAAGCCTGCGGCACACGATGCTTGTTTTCCTGCTGGATTCCTAGCTGGATTGGAATCTTGTCATTGTATTGGCTACTATGCTGACACTGTCAGTACCGCAGTCAATACGATGGCAAGATTCTAAAGCCCATGGCACATACAAAAACGTAAGGCCGTAATACGTAAGCAGTAAAGAAATCGTAAGATTGGATTCGCTGCTGGCCTTACGGTCTCTATCGTGATTGGCCAATTCGCTTACTGATTATGCTTACGGCCTTACGTTTTTGTATGTGCCATGGGCTTAATCCAGCTAGGAATCCAGCAGGAAAACAAGCATCGTGTGCCGCAGGCTTAACTTATGCCGGTGCCGGTAAAGTTCAACCATAGGATTTCAATGCTTTCGTTCATACTAACTTGCCGTATTAGTAAGAATTTGAAAGTCTTTTTTTTTTTAAATAATTGGTTGCTGGGAAAAGAATCGAGAAAATCGATTATTCGGAATCGATCCTTTTTTATCCGATTAATCGATTGTTAAAATCAAACTTAAAAGAATTGATCGATTCCGAAAATCGATCTTTTTTTTTAAGAATCGGCATCACTAATTAGCCGTTGTACAAAAATCGACGTAAAGATGTACATTTAATAAAAATATAGAAACGAATTAAACCGCGAAATATACGATATTTAATACATTTTATAGTGCTATTTGATAAAATACACATTGGTTATTTTATCAATTGAGATATCTCACACACTTCTACATTTAGATTAGAATAGTGTATGTACAACAGCTTTAATGTGCAATGAGTACACACAATGGCTGCG
>NW_017257331.1:2910-7701 GCF_001594055.1 Mycetomoellerius zeteki
GTTGAGTCTGCTGAACGCAGCTATTGGCTGCGTTCAGCAGAACGTTTGTTTTGCAACTGTTGTAAGTTTCCTTCGCGCTAATTGGATCATACTTTTAGATCTAGAAGAATGGTTCTATCTCAGCAGACAATCATAAAACTGTTGCAAAACTGTTGAGTCTGCTGAACGCAGCCACTATTTCTGCCAATAAAATACGCTATAGGTTATTAACACTGCTTGATATAGATCGCGTTCAGCAAACTCAACTGTTGCGGAGCGGATCAGTGAGCTCTCGCTGCTATTGGATAATCTAAAAGAATACACCAATAGCAGCGAGCGCTCACGGATCCACTCCACAACAGTTGAGTCTGCTGAACGCGACCATACTCTCTTTCCGTAGAGTACAGCAGACAGCTACAAATCAAACCTACATCTCTTAATTTAGCGCTTAATCTTAAAAGTTGAGCTAATTAAGGATAAATAATTAATGCTTATAATATTTTATGACTAAAAACGCCCGTGTTTTGCATTTTTAAATAAATATACGACAGGAAAAGAACTCGATACATTTATACACGTTCGCTCCATTGTGAAAGGTTACCTAACCAATAAGTAGATATTTCAAATTGTGATCGGATAAATTGTTATGTTATTCAAAGCAACAGTTAATATTATTAGGAGATCGGTGTGTTACAATGTGCGTACACTTTGTCGCCTACGAGATCCTTTACAATCAAATCTCTTATTGTGCAACGGCGGTGCAAAACCAAATAGTGTACAAAATTATTGTTCCTTGTACGTAGCAAAAAGATTCAAATCCAAAAAGAAGAAGGCTGTTAATATTGTAACTAATATAATTTATTTAATTTCTTTTCCTTAATATGACCTATTTAATGTCTTCCACTTGTTTATTTCTCCGGCAAGCTTTTAAACACAGATGAATGTATTCTCTTTGGAAATATATTGCAGAAGAAAGATGAGGATTCTGATGAGGAGAAAGAGAAAGACGATGAGGAGGAAGCTCCCATAGGTTCAAAAGTTATTAAAATAAAGGTATCTTCTATTCGATTAGATACCATTTCCAAAGCTGGATTTGGAATGTCTCGCAAGTATGTCTAATTTTATTTTGACTTGTGTACTATATTTGCGCAAATATAACATATTGCTTCATAATTTATATTTTTATTTAAATCTTATTTACTTTACATTTTTTTTAGTAAAATTGAAGAAGCCTTTTATGCAAGCAAGATTCGTATAAATGGAAATAAAGTATTTAAAAAATCTAAAGAGGTAAGTTTATTATTTTTGTAATAAAGCTGAAACCTATTGATATAGTAAGATTATTATTACCTTTATATCTTGTACAATTATACATAGAATAATTGTGATAACAGATGAAAATAGGAGATGAAATCGATTTAATTTTACATCAAAGTATGGATAATCCTGAACTGCTAGTTGTAAACAGAATTGTGATATTATCAATGGATCTTATAAATGATCGTGTACAAGTGAAGTTATCTATAGATAGAAACTTACTAATTGAACATTATGAGGATTCACATTTATAATTTAAAATTAAACTTTTACATGTCAATAAAAGTGCATATTGTACATAATAAAGATATTAATATTATATTTAAATAATTCTTAGTAATTTAATAATTTATCCTTGACTTACTAAACTATTTATATGTATTACATTTATAATATATTTATGTATGGGTGTGTAAAAGGAGAAATTATTTAAAAACAAGAAATATATTAAAATTATGGAATACACTAATATATATGTTATTTTATTCTGTAATTTCTTTTATTTTGTCAGAGATTGGCTGCTGAATTGCTCCTACTTCTTGCAACAAGTCTTGTTTAGATTCAAAGTATTCTTTATACCACATAATATGTCCAATCTTCTCTTGAACTGTCAAGTATGGATTCTTTGAAAGTCCGGTGCACACTAATTCCATAAAATGACGAATTGGTCCTGATTTAGGACACCATCCCTTCAGATGACGTTCCATAAAGACATGTTCTGAGAAATGAACATTGTGCTCTTCTTCCATTTCTGAAATATATAGAAATGATCAAATTCAGTTTTTCCAAGTGCTAGAAGAACATAATATATAAGCACGTATAGTAAAAACCTTGCTCATTGTCAATAGGGAATTTCCATAATTTTCCTTGCTCCGTCCAAAGAATTAGTTCTTGAAAAATATTGGCAGGTGGATGAGTTGTCAATGCTTTTAATTCTCTTTGTTCTAATGCCGCCCATGTTTTCAGTTCCGGTATATTTGGTGAAGCAGCATTCATATTTTCAAAAATGTCACTAGACTTTCCATTCCACAAATCGATTTGGAGTCTATCATATAATAATAAAAAATTATACGTTAAATATATAATTTTTTTAAATATCTAAATATGTTAGACTATAATATAATATAATAAATAATATAATTTTTGTATAAATGACTGGATTTAATCTCTATAATATAATAACAATTAATATATTTCTTGCAATACCTGGCATGAGGCGTTTTTTTATCAATATCCTGTAACTTCTCTTTAGATGCTTTAACACCACGTAATAACTGTCTTGATATACTATTTTCAACTACTTTCTTTATCGGTTGCTTATTATATTTGTCCAGTAGGGTTTGTATTATAGACTTTTTTTCTAAATGTTTGTCTTCGGAACTTTTTTGTACATCATATTTTGACAATTGTTTGACATTTTTCTGCATTTTACTGTTAAATAAAATTATATCAAAAATATTTTTTAAAAACTTATAGAATTACAAACACATACATATTACTATATGTAATATATATAATTTATTGTACTTAGTGATGCAACAATACATCTACATACATGCTTCTCTGTTCTTCTTTTAGTGCTGATACTCTAGATGCAAGAACTTTTTCAAGCAAATCTGATGTTGTTTTGGTTTTATCTCCACCAAGCACGTTAGCCACATCTTCTGCCGCGCTTACTATTTTCTTTTCTACAAAAAAAAAATAATTTAATTAGGTAAAACGTGAATCTGCACAAACATAGAATTATCAGTGGATAAAGTTACCAAAAGGCTCATGTTTTTTATTTGCTTTATCTTCCTTCTTTTTAGGCTGCATGCCAACATCAACAGTTTTCTGCGTTTTTCTCACCTAAGAAAGCAATAACAGATATCTTCATTAAAATATATACCAGTTTATATTTGTCTCTGAAAAATATCTCATTACATATTATTTTTAAATGTATCAACATTTTACTTTAAAATATAACACAATTTAGCAATAATTATTATTTAAATACTCAATTTGATTGCTGCGTTCTTAAATGCAACAATTTAAAGAAAATATTTTAAAATATTGTGTGGAACACATTATTTTTAAAAAAGAAAATGTTTGTATTATTTTTTCAAAGTAAGAATTCTTATTGTTAGTATCTCTAGATGGTTTACTATAAAAATAGAGTAAAATAATAGAGATTCCTAATAGAGATGAAATAATATATTCTAGATATTCTCTGGATAACAGAACTTAAAATAGATCTCATTACTCAAAAATCTCATAATTTACTTGTAACATGTTATTCAAGAAGTTTTCCAAGTCGTATTTGTTATCTGATGTTGCACTTGCAGAACTTGCACTTTTAACATGAATTTCCTTTGGTTTTGCTTTTTCAGAATCAGAATCAGAATCAGATGAATCAGATGAATCTGATGAATCTGATGATGATGATGATGAAGATGGTGAAGATGAAGAGCATAATCTCATGGAAATATTTATCCATTGAAATAATATTCCACTTGAGGATCTTATATTACATCTGCAAATATATTTCTTGATGTAATAACGAAAATTATAAATTAATAGTATTTCATACAGAATAATACAAGTCTAATAAAAACATAAATCAATAATAATATTATAAATCACTTCATGCATAACTGCATGTATATGTATAAAAAAATAAAGATCTAGTTTAATATATAAAATTTACAATGGCAAACTAGATAAAATATAAATTAAAAAGTACACCATACGATTCATTACCATTGAGGATATATAATCTTGTTTAATTATACAATATTTTACTATTATATACTTATTATAATAAAAATTCTACACATTACAAGCTATAGAAAACTTTCTCAACAGACATCTTAATACACAACATTTCCAACTATCCATTAATTTCAATATCTTAGTGCAAATGTACTTACTTCGATAATATGTGTAAGGGCAACATATTTCCACATAAATATTTTACAACTTATTTACTCAATTATACCACACTGAGAAATGAGCACAAAATAGCACTTGATAGTCTCTTATTCGGGAACAAGCAATTATAGAGGCCATAGAATCTAATAAGAAAAAATTAAATTGAGTTGACAGTCGCATGTTAATAGTAGCGACAATAATGTACTATATATCAAATATTTATATACAAAGATTAATAACAAATGTAATTACAAAATAATAATAGTAAAATAAGAAATTCTAACCTAAAGAAAATAGCTTGAGAGCGATCGTCTCGGCGATGTTATCATTGGCTGCATTCAGCAAAGAAAACCGCTCACTGAGCGCTCCTTGAGCAAAAAAGGGATTGATCTATGAGTAATATGTTTTTTTTATTATAATGTAGAATGTTCTTACTTATTTATTGTTTATTTCTCTAATGCCGTGTTTGGGCCATAAGGTTATGTAGTGCTCAGTGAGCGGTGGAGCGACTTTTAATTACGCTCCACCGCTCACTGAGCGCTACATAACCTTACGGCCCAAACACGGCATTAGAGAAATAATAAA
>NW_017257331.1:9516-37577 GCF_001594055.1 Mycetomoellerius zeteki
AGCGACTTTTAATTACGCTCCACCGCTCACTGAGCGCTACATAACCTTACGGCCCAAACACGGCATTAGAGAAATAATAAACAATAATAAATAAATAAGAAATATGATATTAAAGATATTATCGATAATAGACAAGTTATCTTACATTACGAATTATAACAAACAATTATAACAAGTCACATGGCCTGCGCCATATTAGGAATAGACACTAACACCACTGAACTTAGTAGGCATTACATTCTCCTCTCCCCTACCGTCGGTAAAAGCATTTATTAGAGATATGGTGCGTTCGGGGTGTCGCTAATAGCGCTACTTTGTCATTCTATCTTCGTTGTTTATTAGACGTAAAACAAGGATAGAATGACACAATAGCGCTAATAGCGCTAATCTTCCTGAACGCACCTATGGTGTAGTTTCTAACAATTAATAAATTTAATTATAAAAATGATGAAATCGCCTTGCATCATTTGTAAAAAAATATAGCAAATCAATTTAAAAGTGTAGAAATTATTAAAAATACTAATTTAAAGTTGTTTTAATTCACCAATGATTCATATATATTTAAGTAGTTTTGCTCCTTAAGTTCAGATAGTGCTAGTATCTAATTTTCAATATGGCGACGCCCATGCAATGATCTCACGTCCTCCACATTCTCACCTTCTGACTCAGGTTTCGATATGGTTAATACCTTTGCGCTACTTTCGTAGCATTATTGATGCGGTTTAGTACAGTTTAATGATGAATTTTATATCTGGTTAATCGATTCCAATGACGGAATCAGAGCAAATCAAGGATAAAGAAGACGAAGATCACTTAGTGGTCCGCAACGCAATGCAATCAACGTCAGTGATTGTCAACATGGAGTTACAAAGCGTCATCCGTTATTGTACTTATCGCCTTCGGTCGCATTTAACACAATTGCCACGTATACGCTCGTAAATTTGTAGCTGCCAGTAGCTGCCAGTAGCTGCCAGTAGCTGCAATCATGTCATCGAGTAACGCCGAGCAGAGTATCGCACCGCCACCGAATAAAAAGCTGATGGTATGTTTATCTTGTGCAGCATGAAATTAAAATAATATAATAAAACTTATAAAACAAGGTACTTTATATTTGCTTCGTACGGATTACATAATTCGCTTTAGCTTGATGTCTGCTGTATTTCATGTCCTGAATTTGTCATTTTTTAATATCTTTTTTTATCTTTTTCTTCAAAATATACACTTATATGTATATATTTTATATTTATCTTAAATACAAAAATACAAGAGTACAGATGTAAATAAGAACAAGCAGTTTGAGGTTTTAGATTTAAATATTTTATTGTTGTTTAACCATGGTACAAAATTAAAATAAATTTGAAAAAAAATAGGAATGTTTAGCCTGTCTATTGAAAGACTTTAAGCCCGATTGCACCAACGTTACTTTGACTTTAAGTGAGACATATAACTCTCACTTTCTCTCTTTAAAGCCGAGAGAGTAGGAGAGATAGAAAGAGTTTTAAGCTTAAACTTAAAGTCTATGGGCTGTAGCAGAAAAGCTGACTTATAATCTTAAGACAGTTCTTGTGCGGTACTAAAAACAAGACTTTAAGTTATAAGACATTATCTTAAGATTATAGAGTCAGAATCCATAGTCCGGTCTTATTCTCAAGCAATGTCTTAAGATGCTAATACGGCTCTCTGATTGGTTCAAGCATTAGCTTAAGACCATCTCGAGTCTTGAGCAACGTCTATGGATTCTATACTAAGTCAGCTTTCTACTAAGGGTCAAAGTAATGTTGGTGCAACCAGACCTTAATGTCTTATTTTATGGATGATTCATTATGGATGACACTATATGGAAGAGAAATTGATTTACTTTGAAGAAATCTATGTTGTCTAAAATGGAATTGAATCTTTTATGGAAAGTTTTACTTTCGAAGGTCCATTTGAAATTGTAATTACACCTATCCTCTCTTTTTGAATAATTTTCTTTCTGAAATTGGCATATCCATGAGTATAGATTAGGACTCTAATTTTATTCCGTTTTTCGAAGATACGTGTAAACGTAAAACGTTTATTCGTTTATATTCGCTTTCAAAAAAACATTTACTTGAAGGTAAACGTTTACACGTTTAATTAGCATATCCGTTTATAAAAGAAACATTTTTCCGAATATACGTGTTTTATTATACATTTAAACGAAAATACATTTACATGTATATTTAACATATCCATCTATGAAAAACATCTTTTCGAATATTTTAACGTTTTTTAATAAAATTAAAAATCGAATTTTTTGCATTTTCTCAATTCGTCACACTCCTTAATAAAGAGATAAACGTTTATATAAAAAAAGTGAAAATATTCGGAAAAACGATTCTAATAAACGGATATGCTAATTATACGTCTAAACGTATTTTCGTTTAAACGTATAATAGCGAGCCCTAGTATAGATAAAATATATATAAATATTCGGATAAATATTTATTTAGCTGTAAAAATACATGTGATATTATTAGGAATGGTTAGTGCAAATTCCACACACTTGTACTAAAAAGAATTGTATTAATTATTCAAAAAATTAATGTAGAAATTTGTAATGATATGAATTTAATATGTCCATCAAAAAATACCAAGTTGAGAGTGATTATATTTCATGATTTAAACTTCTTACATTCAGTCTGAAATGAGATGGTTTCTCCTTGAAAAGAACACAATAAACACATTAAATCTTTTGAAATTTCAAATTACATTCTGCTTCTTCAGGAAATATATTTCCAAATAATAAAATTATGAAAATGTTTAAACTTTAATATATTCTATAAAATTTTGAAAATTCTTTTAGATCTGCGCAAACGTATCGGAGCAAGCGCATCACGTATCCAGAGCCAAACGGGGACAAGCAATCGGCAGTATTCGTGGCTTTCGAGGTTGCACAGTATGGCTAACTGGTCTCTCTGGTGCTGGTAAGACCTCCATCTCGTTTCAAATGGAAGCGATTTTGGTGAATCATGGTATTCCTGCTTATGGCCTAGACGGTGACAATGTTAGGAGTGGTCTAAATCGCAATCTAACCTTTAGCAAGCAAGATAGAAAAGAAAATATTAGAAGAGTGGCTGAAGTAGCAAAACTCTTCGCCGACAGCGGACAAATATGTCTCTGCAGCTTCGTGTCACCTTTTGAAGAAGACAGACAGATGGCAAGGCAGATTCATAAAGAAGCTGACTTACCCTTCTTTGAAGTATTTGTAGATACACCCTTGCAAATTTGCGAAGCTCGCGACACTAAAGGCCTTTACAAGAAAGCACGGCAGGGTACCATTAAAGGTTTCACCGGTATCGATCAAATGTATGAGAGACCCACGAAACCTGATTTAATTGTCAAGACTGAGAATTGTACTCCTGAGGAGTCTGCTTCGACTGTAATTGAGCTTTTAGAGAAGCACCGCATCATTCCGCCGTTTGCAAAACCATCAGATCTGATCAAGGAACTCTTTGTTCCGGATTCTAGGCTAGCTTCTGCGAAAATGGAAGCAAAAACTCTACAGTGCGTGGAGATTAATGAACTCGATGTGCAATGGCTGCAAGTTTTAGCGGAAGGATGGGCGACACCATTAACAGGTTTTATGAGGGAACATCAATACCTTCAGGTATGCTTGAAGCAATCTTGAAACATGATTGCATCCCACATGTGTTACCTGAAAATTAAGTTATGCGATTTTATCTATCAACTTAATCATTGAATTATCATAATTTGTCTTCTTTAAGGCTCAACACTTGCGATGTTTGCTCGAAGATGGCAAAGAAATGAACCAATCGGTGCCAATTGTCCTTGCAGTAAGCACGATTGATAAGAACCGTTTGGAAAATTCTCTTGCTGTGACCTTGAGGCACAAACAGGAAATTTTGGCCATCCTACGAAGACCGGAATTTTATTTCCATCGAAAAGAGGAGCGTTGCAGTTGGCAATTTGGCACTAATAACTTAGGTCATCCCTATGTCAGGATGATTTATGATTCCGGCGACTGGTTGATGGGTGGCGACCTCGACGTATTGGAGAGAATCAAATGGCATGACGGACTCGACAAATACAGACTCACGCCAAATGAGATACGTGCTAGATGTCGAAAAATGAAGGCTGACGCGGTATTTGCTTTCCAGCTAAGAAATCCTATTCACAATGGACATGCGCTTCTTATGCAGGTATATCATCTGTTTAAAGTAAATCGTTTTCGTGTCCTTCATATAACAAAATATAAATGAAAATCACCTTGTTTATCACACAGGATACAAAAAAACTGTTGTTGGAGGAGCGTGGTTTCAAAAATCCTGTGCTGCTGCTTCATCCGCTGGGTGGCTGGACGAAAGAAGACGATGTATCCCTATACACCAGGATCCTGCAACATAAGGCTGTTCTGGACGAGGGTGTACTGGATGCTAATTCTACGTTACTAGCCATCTTTCCCAGCCCGATGATGTACGCTGGACCGATTGAGGTGAAAATTGTAACTAGCTTTACGAGCTTTAGCTTTAGTTGTAATTTTACATTTAACTTCAGTCGTTTTGCTAACAAAACTTTGACTTTATCTTTGTTGTGATCCTGTGCATTTTTACTATACTTACTATAAGTAACATAAATGAAATGAACACAATTGTTTTTATGCAGGTGCAATGGCATGCAAAGGCTAGGATGAACGCTGGCGCCAATTTTTACATCGTAGGTAGGGATCCTGCAGGTATACCACACCCAAACAAAGATGCCACGCCTGACGGCAATTTGTATGATCCCACTCATGGTGCCAGAGTACTCTCCATGGCCCGAGGTCTTCATAATCTCGAGATCATTCCATTTAAAGTGGCCGCTTATGATATGCGGAATGGTAAGATGGCATTTTTCGAACCTGAGCGAAAGCAAGATTTTGAGTTTATTTCGGGAACAAAGATGCGAGGTGAGTTTTTGATTATGATATTCTATAATACATAAGTTTTAATATTCTATAAAATATATATAAACACAATATAAGTAAAATGATTAGTGACAAAAGGTAAATAGTAAAAGCAAAATTAAGCAAAACAGACACACATTAATAATAAAATAACATAAAAACAAAGATAAGCACAAGGTACAGCAAGGGTAAAAACGAAGATAAAACGTAGAAAATTAAAATATAGATTTTACTCCTTTTACTTACTTTGTCTTTGTTTCATATGATTAACATTATAGAAATTATCCTACAAATTATCAATGTTTTCGTTATATTTTTTTCAAGATGTTTTAAAAAAATTGAAAAATTTTGTATAATACTGAAACTTTTGAAATTCGAAATTTTGTACGCATAATTCAACATTAATTATTTTATTTGCAGGATTAGCAAAGACAGGCCAGAATCCCCCGGATGGTTTCATGGCACCTAAAGCATGGCAAGTACTTGTGCAATACTACCAAAGTTTAGACAAAAATTAAAATTTGAACTCTTTAATGAATGTTAAAAGTTTGATCTTCAGACGATTTTAAGTGAATTTTGACGAACCTTAATTTGAAGTTTGGCTACTGATATTTAAAAAAGTAAGAGAGAGAAAAAGAGAAAGAAGTATCGTTTTTCTTTCTCCTCTATCAAAGTTTTGATAAATTTGAAAAATTATTTCAGAAGTAATTTAAAAAAGAAACTCAGATTAAAGACAGTGCGATTAATTCAGAACAACTTGTACAAAAAAAGATCGATTTTTTTGTAAAGAAAATCCCGGTTATAAAACTAAGTCCTATTTAGGCAGATATAATTCGTTTATCTGGTTCATGTTTTTATCAGAGCATTAATATATTATTTTATTTTAAAACTAATATCAGACTATTCGTTGAAAATCAAGAATTTGAACGTGCATTATTCTCTACATAGTGTATGCTAAAGGTCTCATCAAGTTTTTTAATAACAAAAACATAATATAAACATTGTAATCGATAAAATACCTAATGTGCATGTAGCATTCTTAGTGAAATGTACATTGAATATTTTATCGACCAAAATATTTATAATACTTTTGCACTTAGATATCTTTATGTATAGTTTCTTTATAACGGAATTGGCATGAATTTGCTATACAATTCTTTCGCGATCAATAATAAAACAAAGAGATATAAAAGAATTTTATCTTTCCTCGAGATGAGAGGAACATTCCGATTTTACTTAGGAAGAATTTTCAAAGATACATACAATCATTGGAATAAGCATAAACGCAGAAAGACCTCATAGGCCGGTATTCATAGTCAGATCTTATATTCAAGATCGTCTTAAGTTCAGCCTTGAGGTGTCACGAACCAATCAGAGGGCCGCATTAGCGTCTTAAGACGTTACTTAAGACGGTCTTGAAATAAGAATCGACTATGAATACCGGCCATAGATATTTTGAAGTAGAGATATTGATTCAGATAAATGTATAAGTTACATTGAAATTTAAATATACTTTACTTACAAACTTTATGTCAAACGTTACATATTTTAATTTCATGCAGCACAGAATCTTTAGCTACATTACAATACGTTGCAATTTTGTAAAAACATTATAAAAAGAAACATTGCAAAATTACGACAAGACCCATAGCAATTGTGGCAACAAAAAATTGTCCAATTCTGATTTATTAAGCAGTATATCCGGTATTAAGAAAACCTTATGCACTAACAAATACAATAATTGCCATTGACATAGCTAAAATAAGATCATTATATATGCATTTACTTATCTAATAGATGTACATACTTTTCTGATTAATTCCAAATAATTTTTCCATTAAATTTTTTTCTCAATATACATATACATATATATGACAACACATACTGCAATTGCGACTATACTTGATTATTTATTATATAACGTAACATTTACGGTTACATTGCTACTTTTATTAAATTTATTTTTATACTAGAAGATATATAAAAAAGACAAGATTTTTTAAATCTTACATTGAATCTGTTTTTTTTTTTAAGTTTATCCGTTTAAATTACTAATACCGAATGTATAATATCATTAGATATTTATAACACTCATTAATATATGTGCATCATACTCAATTTATGCTTTGTGTGATGATACATTTTATATTGCCTTGGCAGACGTTTCTAACGTTACGATTTTTTAGTCATCTAGTTAACAGACTACACAACTGCATGATACATAATCTTGCAATGAAATATTTATATAGTGTTTTTGCGATCTTTCTGTGCTGTATGAAGTGTATTCTTTCGGATGCATCATCCGGCATATTCACAATAATCCTATTGTATATAAAATTTTATTTTATACAAATGAAGCACGAAGAGTCTGATATTTTCTATATAAATACATAGAGAATAAATGTATATAATAAAAAAAAATATATATATGTGTTCTCATGAAAAGATATTGTTTAAACAGTACTCTTATCACGCCCGTGTATGTTATTTTTTGTCTATTTTATATCTTAATAATCATAATTGAAATAATTTTAAATTTTTAATGACAAAACTGGATACATTTGTACAATCAAATCTTTATATGTTCTTAAGAATCTGATCTATAAATTTTGAATTTTTTAAAATATATTTCCATTATTGTTGCTCAATGTTTTGTTATTATAAAATATTGATCGTGATAATTTTTTGATGTTTTTGTATTTTTTGAATTTTTTTACATATTTTGCAGCATAATTTCTGCTGCAGCGGTTAAAGAATTTAAAAAATAAAAAATTTATAGATTTATTTTTAAAGTAAAAAAATGCATAAACTCGAATGACTAAATCTAGAAATATTTGAAATTTCAATTCCTAACATTAAAAAGATATTTCGTTGCAAGATTACACAATATTGTTATACGACCGTAAAATAATTACGATTATAAATAATTCACGATTTACGACTGTTTTTATCTACAGCTATAAATCTGAAAGAATTTCTTCTGCGTACATTTCATATATATATTTTGTCGTATACAAGTCGAGAAACACTGATTTGTTTGAATGTAATAATGCAGAGAAAAAAGTTGAGATAATTTGATTGCTATAATCCATAGCTGCAGCAAGTAAATACGCTTTAACGAGTAGTGACGTATATATTTATAATTTTAATTTCAAATTGGAATGCCAAAAGAACATCGGCATACAAATACATATATGTATAATACCGATGTCTTTTCAATTTTCTTTCAGCTGTAAAATTCATCATTTTATCATAAATGATAATTATATTAACATAAAGTTAATTTTAGTTATATATATATACATTTGATTATGTACGCCTACTTATTTTAAAATTAAATTCCTCTAACGTTATAAATGTCTCTTACATTAATTTTATTAATATATAATCACCTTCCTCCTAAAAAAAATATATATATATAATTATATATACATCTATCATTATATATATTTAACTCCTCTCTCTTTTCCTTTTCAATTTTATACTAGCAAGTGCACATCATGTATAAAAATCCAAATTTTTTTTTCATAAAATTAGATGTATCGATTCACATATGGTTGTTTTATTTAGGAATTAAATTTTATTCTGAAGAAAGTGAAAGAACGTTAGAATAATAATCCGTGACATTGAAAAAATATGCATTTCCTTATTTACGTATATTACATCTTATTCACAAGACTTAATATATATATATAAACTGAGTTCGTCACTTTAACTATCTTTGTAAAATATAACAAGCATTAGCAAAGTATGTACGTACTAAAAAGCGGTTTGTTTTTTTGGCTGTATTATGTTACACTTTCTGAATTTAAGTAAATAAATAATTTCTATAATATATGTAGATAGATTTTAAAAAATTCGAAATTTGGGCAAGGAAAAAGTACAAGAGCGAGTAGTAAAATTATTTAAATCTTACTATTAGAACTATTCTTTTTAACTGTATTTCCTGCATTTGAAATAAATTAATGGACAAATGCATTCAAAGTTTGAAATAAAGAAAAAACTGTAAATATAGCTAAATGAAGCAAAGTTTGTGTCCCTGTTAATATTTCGCAGTGACTCTGTTGACATAGAACGTAGACGATTATTAAGATCCTGTTGTTGTCCTATGGACTTGTTTTTATTTAAATGGCGAGAGGAGCGCGAATGTGGCATGGCAGCGCATTGGTCTATCATACCAATGATCTCGGGTTCGATCCTGATAAGAACCAAAATATTTACGCTCGTGTCTCCTCTCGGAAAAGGCCGGAAAATCTCCCGAGAGTATCCTTGTTCACAGAAACATCTCTCGAAAAATCTGCCGTTTGGAACCAGCATTAAAACTGTAAGTCCCATATGCTTGTGACAATTAAATAATCAGCATTTGCACAAGCATATGAGGGAGATGTACACAGGCCTGAGGCCTAACATACGAAGAATTAGAAGAAATGGCGAGAAATAATATCTTCGCTGACATTAATTTCGGATAGTGTGGAACTATCCGAGGCGTCGAGTGGCTTGCCACTCGGTGTGATTGACTCACGATCTATAGATCTGATTCAATCCCACTTGCACCCACATACGCAATTTTTCGCGTTTAAGGAGCCGAAAATAGCTCTGGATTTGATGATTAAGGGCGGAAAATAATTCATAGTCCGTTCTTATTTTAAGACCGTCTTAAGTAATGTCTTAAGATGATAATGTAGCCCTCTGATTGGCTGATGACATCTTAAGACTGTACTTAAGACAGTCTTGAATATAAGAATCGACTATGAATACCGGCCTTTAAGAGATCTTTAATCATCCAACATTTAAGCTGTAAGTCCTATATATCAGTGGATATATTTATACATACATTTGTTCAAGTCCGGATTGAATGACAAATACGATGAGACAGATACTGATAAATACTGATATATTTTTTTTAATGTATCCTGCATTATAATTTGATGATCCAAAGATATAAAAGTTAAAACCCTATAAGGATTAAAAAAATTTCTAGTTGAGAATATAAAATTTGAAAAACCTGAAATTTAGAAAATTCCATCAAATTTAAGAAATGTTATATTACATAGTTCTCTAGATTTAACGGAATCTCTCCTGTGGTTACATATATAGAAATTAGAACTCGATTACATAGAAATTACGAGAAATCAAAATTTTTTTCTTTTATGTCGTGATATCACTTGCATATACTTACCACGATATTCAATCTTGTCACAATCAAGGAGATTAAAGATTGGGTCCAAAAACTTAAAAATTCTTGAATCTTTTATCAATATGTTCAATTTACAGAAAAAAGTCTGCCAAGTCAAATCTAATTGTCATACATGATTGATGCGGTCGGAAGATTAACTTCGGAGTTTGCGTCGGATAGGTCGGGCAAAGATAGCACCACTGGTATGGGTATCACTTGAATCTTCCCCGAATCATCTTCGCTTTGCAGCACCACCGCAGTGCCAGATTGCAAAATATCATTCGTCATAATTTCATCTGTTATGATCTCTGCACCAGACTCTATACTATCGGCCGTAACTTCCTCAGTGTACATATTGGAATCTTCTATGTTCATGATTAACTCGGTAGCTTCCGATGCTTCTCTCGAAGTTTCTTCATACTCCTAGAAGAATAATCAAATTTGCAAAAGAAATAAAAAAATCAATAAGATTCATTTGTTCATTAAGACTACACTTTATGTTGTCTTCGACATTTCCTCTCCGACAATAGTAATTCAAAAATATTAAAATAAAGCTACTAAATAAGAGCTTTATGCCCATGTCACACTACGCATTGAAGATTGAGGATTGCGAATTAAGGATTAGAATTCGACCAATCAGGTAATTTTAAGTTTAATCCGTTTCGTTCTAATTGGCTGAATTCTAATCCTCAATTCGCAATCCTCAGTCTCCAATGCGTAGTGTGACACGGACATTACCTGCTCATACACCTGTTCGTATTGCTCTCCACTTTCAAACTTGACTTCTTCAAACTTGACTATTTGTCCTTCCGATAAATTCGCATATTGTCCTTCCTGTTCTTCGAATTGCTCTTCGGTAACATGCATTTCCAGACTCATCGAGCACTTGATGGTATCTTCCTGATCGGATTCGACGTCGGAATCGACGCGCGCCGAATTCGAATTCTTCTGTTTAAGATTTCTTCCGGGTACAATACGCTTGAAACCTGAACCACCGAGACTCTCGTGACGACGTTCATGTTTGTTTTTGTCTCCGAGATATTTGAAACGTTGTCGGCATACGCTGCACGAATATGGACGTTCATTGGTATGCGTACGCTCGTGACAAACGAGAGCACTCACTTGTTTACATCGCC
Organism: Mycetomoellerius zeteki; assembly: GCF_001594055.1. Lineage (NCBI taxonomy): Eukaryota > Metazoa > Arthropoda > Insecta > Hymenoptera > Formicidae > Mycetomoellerius > Mycetomoellerius zeteki. The sequence continues at coordinate 20,756 of NW_017257331.1, forward strand.
AAGGACAGTATCTGAAACATATTAAATAAACAATAAATAAATGTAATATGTAAATAACATATATATATATAATATGAATACTATTCTTAACTTTTCCATTTTGATAAGACGCAAGCGATTACAAATTGTAATTTTTCAAATTGTTATTAAATCATACTCGCACGCGCGAGAGACAGAGACAGATTAGATGATTTTCTGATTGAATGCGTAATAATACCTGAAATGTATTTTAATCGTGCGTTTTCAATACATTTACATTTTGCAGAAAAAGTTACAATGAATTATTTGTCATATGAATATTTCAAGAAGAATAAAATAACATTGAAGTAATTTTGTATATAAAAATTAAAAGAATCAATTTTTTTTTCCTGCTATAAATGTCTAGTAATAAATGTATAATAATTCACTTACTTGCACTGTAAAGGTCTCTCGTCGCTGTGTCGGTTTTGATGATGCTTAATCAGCTGAATTTTTGTCTTCAAATTGAAACCACAAATCTCGCAAGTATATGGTCTTTCCTCAGAATGGGAGATCATATGAGTCTTTAGCCGTAATTGGTTCACGAATCGTTTTGGACAGTGAGGGCATGCTAAAGTACCCTCAAGACGATTGTGCACGACCATCAAATGATGACGCAGACGCACTTCGGAGTTGAAAATACCTTCGCAGTCGGTGCATTTCAACGGGTCCTTTTCCATATGCGTATTTTTAATATGTGTACGAAGTATCAGCTCTGTCTTAAAGGTCTTATTGCAATGATAGCAGGAAACCCGTTTCTTTTCGGGCAGACCAGACTCGTCGCGGGTAATACCTACAAAAAAATAATTTTTCTATTATATCGAAAATTCCAAAAATGTATTAAATGTTTTTTTCTCTTTCTTTCTTCTTACTTATTCTCTTTCATATATATTATCTAGAAATTTCTCGCAAATACTTTATATTTATTTTAAACTCTAATAATATTCTCGTAAAGTTATAGACTAATAATATATAATACTATAAAGTATTATAAACTGAAGACTACTAGAAATGTTAGAATCACATTATAAATTATTTACGGTGTTTATAAATCATTTAACAGCATCAAACATATGTTACCTGGTATTGACTGATTATGAATATGCGACATATGCCACTCGAGCGATCTCGTCGAAATCATTGATCTGTTACAAATATGACACGTATACTGCTTTCCATCCTTATGTTCTCTATTCCTGTGAATTACCAAAGTCGAATGATTCGGGAACTTTTCCCCACAAACTTGGCAGGAACATTCTTTCAAGCCTCTACTTCCAGTTTTTTCGTGCACTCTCAAATGCAGCCTCAAACCATCCCTCCGATTAAATCCAACGCCGCAAGTATCACAACGAAACTGCCTTTGATCTTCGTGAATTCTCACATGTTGCTTCAAAGTCGAACTGTTTTTGAACATTTTGTCGCAATGTGGACACTGGATACTGTAAGCTTTGTGTGTGTGCATATGTTTTGACAAACTGTAAAACGGCACCAATTTTCTGCAAACTGGACATTCCCTCTTATTTCCAACCGGTTGATGTTTTCTGATTCTATGATGTCTTAAACTCGCGGGATTCTTAAAATCTGCACCGCAATCCTCGCAAAGATATGCTCTTAAAGTAGTGTGAACAGATTTTAGATGAAAGCTCAGTTTTTGTTTGAAAGCAAATTTTTTTGGACACTTTGGACATTGATAAATCTTCTCCAAACTCGTGTGTTGCGTCTTCTGGTGCTGGTCCAGAGTTCCTTGATGTTTGAATCTTTCACCACAAATCTCGCAAAGTTGACCATAAAGAGTATCAACGTGTTTCTGCTCATGTTGACGTTTTTTTCCTTTGGAATCTAGGATTATGTCGCAATATTTGCAAATGAATTTCTTCACGCAAATCACATTATGATTTCTTTTCGCTTTATTAGTTTGAAATTCTTCCCCGCAATCATCGCAGCAATGAAGAATACGATAATCGTGAGATTTGAGGTGTCCTTCAAGGAGATCGCGGTTGGAGAAGATTTCGGAACAATAATCGCATTCTAAATAATTCTCTTCTTCGGAAAGAAGATCGAAAAGAAGACCGATAGGATGTTGAGTATCGATAAGATCCGGAAGCGATTTAGATGATGATTTTACAGTCGTGGAGAATCGATCCTCATAGAGGGAGATTATATCTTCATCCTTAAGGCGAGTAAGAATGATTTTACGCTGCTTCAGATACTCTAGGAATTCCTAGAATAAAAAAAAGAAATTGAAAAAAAAATAAAATGACAAATTTAAAAAACCGGAATAAAATTATAAATGTGAATAAAAAATTTTGTACACCGGGGATTCCAAAGATTCAAAGAGATTCAAGGCCTTTTTTACAATTGATGATAATAGAAAAATGAATAAGAGAGATAAATAAGAAAAGATTAAAGATAAAGTATCGCATTAGTCTTAATAGTGTTTTAATAATGAAATTTCAATTACCTGCAGATTTTCTGTTTTCCCCAAGACTTTTGCTAATTTTTCCAAATTCTCTTCGCTACATGATTCGTCTAGTTCCTTTTGCAAACTTTCCTTTTTCCGCTTTGTTTCTTCCAATTTTTTCATTCTCGATAACTTTAAATGTTCTTCTGTATTATCACTAATCCTTTCTTGACCTTTCTCAATCTTTTCACCTCTCTCCATTTTCATCTCTTCTTCCTCTTTCTGCTTCTCGTTCTCCTTTTCTTTTATTTCCTCTTCCTCATCTTCTTCCTCTTTCTCCTCTTTCTTCGTCTCTCTCTCTTCATTTATATTCTCTTCTTTTATATCTATCACCTCTTCTTCTGTATTTTCAAAATTTGATTTAATATAAATTTCTTCTTCTTGAACTTCTTTTTGTGTTTCGTTCACGATATACGTTACTGCCGCCTGACTTCCAAGAACTTTTTCTCGTTTCTTTTTATATTCTTCGATTTGTTCCTCAATTATTTGTTCACGAGCGTCGGGGCGTCGAGATGAAAAATCCTTCGTCAGTGTTTCGTAACGTTTGAGAAAACGTTCAACAGGCTTGAGATCAGCGGAGACTGGTGCTACTGCGCGTTTTGGTTCCATGGGTTTGTCCATTTTCTTGACCTGAAAGAAGTCACAAATATATATACATATAATATATAAAATTATAATCTACAGGGTGACCCATTTTAATCGACGGATCCAAATATTTCTGTTCCCTTGCATTTTACAAGAAAATGTTTCAGACAAAAGTTGTATGATTTCAAGGGGGCCATAAAATGGTACCATTGATTTGACTTTGGATAGTCGCTTAAAGGTCACATAAAGGTCACCTTCAATTTCTTAAATTAAACCCACTATTTTTCATTATATATTCTTGTAGCTTACCTCGAAAGCTTTCTAAAACACTATAATAAAATATTTTTTTATGTGACCTTTAAGCGACTATCCAAGGTCAAATCAATGGGTACCATTTTATGGCCCCCTTGAAACCATACAACTTTTGTCTGAAACATTTTCTTGTAAAATGCAAAGGAACGGAAATATTTGGATCCGTCGATTAAAATGGGTCATCCTGTATATATCGTACTTAAAAATACAGAAAGAAACTAATGACACAGAAAGGAACTTCTTGATTAAACATAAAATAAAATGACATAAGTTAAAATAAAATTTAAAAAAAGAGAAACAAAAAATGAAAATATAAAAAATAAATAGTGGAACTAAGATTGGAATCAAATGGAAATTGCAATATAATTTGCAATTTGGAATATAATAAGAATGGTAATTATTTATAATTTTTCTTGATTTTGTAGGGATACAACAAAATTAATAATCAATAAAAGACCGAAAATAAAATATAACAATTCGTGTTAAAATAAGTAAGAAGAAAAAAACGAAGAAATAATTTCTCTGCAACAAAATAATAAAATGGGAAAATAAAAATCAAAGAAAACAAAAACTTATATAATAAGTTTTATTAAATTTTAATCAATTTTATGCACACACAATTTTCAACAATTTTTTCTCTTAAAATCATTTGCTCACACACTTACCTTTACCAGAAGAATCTCGTTCGGTTTGGACCCCTTCACAGTTACGTACATAATTCCTTCTTCTTCTGAAGGATTATTCATATTCAAGAGACTGTTCGTATCTAACTTCTGCACTTTATGCTTCTCTACCATACTTTGTATCTCATCTTCCCCTCCATTATTCGTTGTTATCATTGGTATTAGTTTTCTTTTCAAGATATTCGGCTGCCACATTCCATCTCTTTGATTTTCACCCTCTGAAGTCTGGGAAACTTCAGATTTCACAGAAATTCCCTCATTTCCTTCCACTCTCACATAAGAATCTGCTGCCATATCATACTTGTAAACAGTTTTTAGAGATTTTTCTTCTTCTTCTTCATCTACCAGGAGCGCGGGGTCTTCAGGATCAAATTCCTCAATAGATTCTTCATCTTCTCCTTCTGCAACTTCTTCGAATATCCCTCCTACCTGTGTCACCTTTTTTTCCTCCTTGTCTTCTTCCTCCTTTTCCTTCTCCTTTTCCTTTTCAATCTCGAAGTCCTGTCTCATTTTCGATTCGTTCAATGAAAAGATGGCACAGATTTTGGGAACAGAATCATCTACTTGATTTTCAGGAATTGCTTTGTTTACATGTTCTGTTGATGATGAAGATGAGTTTTGTTGAATTGTGGGGGATAATTGATATTCTGGCTTTGTTTCTGGAAAGAAGAATTTTCCTTATTTTCACAATATGTCATCACATTTTTATCTTCTTTTCTTTTATTAAGTAAGCGTTGCAATTTACTATTATATTCCAGAAATGAGATTTTCAAGTTATAAAAAATTTTAAACTCCTTTACGATACATAACAAATGATATATCGAGAGAATTAGTAATCACGCTTTCTCTGAGTTACAAATTCTTTGATCGATTTTGATTTTCAAATTGATTTTCCTAACAGCATATCTAAGCAATTTTCAGTTAGAGAAGCAATAAACAATTAAAATAATTTCTGAGAACAAATTTTTGAAAAGCTTTAAAGTTGCCGATGGATAACAAATTCTTCAAATAATTTTAAACAGACATTACTTACAAGTAAAGTTTTTATTTAAAATCTTGTTATATAGCAAAATCTAAATAAAAATATTAAAAATCATAAAATAGATGTTCTTTCAAAGTAGAACAATCTATATGTGATGTACAATTATTCACTGTAAATTAAAATACGTTAAAAAGAAAAATGCAAAAAAAATACAAAAAAGTACCTGAATAGGATGGTTGCTTATCCTCTTTTACTATTAAAGAGTCATCGATTGGTGTTACTTTCTTCATAGCATTATCAGTCGTAAGATTGACATGGATAGATTTTAGTTTTATCTCAGCTTTTTTTATCTGCATGAAAAATTTATAACTCATTCTAAGATCACAGATACAGTCCATGCACATTTGTGTGGACAGATTATCATAAGGATTAACTTCGAGATGCTTGATTTGTTGACTCAATCGCAATTTGATACCCTTTTCACTAAAGATATCCACCTACAACATGAATTAGTCGTGAGAGTAGCTATAACTATATGACTCAACCAATAGTATTCAATAAATATCAATCAAATGTAATTAATAATCATAATATACAATGTTTATACCAAAGGCAGTTTTAGGCCAGCGCAGGTACGGCAGTATTTTCTTAGTTCTTGCCGCGTCTTTTCGAGAATGGATGTATTATTTTGTTGCGACTTGCTGTTACTCAAAGACGAAATCCTTGTCAACTCATTTAAGCTCTCGGTGTCCTGTAAACGGACACGAGGCGTAATTTTCTTCAGCTCATCTATGTCTCGAATTTGACCCACAACAGACCCTATTTGAGATATTTTGCTGATAGTGCTATCGGTACCATTGTTGGCATGTTGAGATTTAGATTCACTGTAGTTGTGATCACGCTTATTGATTTCGGGATTCGACATCTTCTCCTTTTTTTCCTTCCTCTTCAGGATCACTTGCACTTGTTCTTCAACATGTGATAAATTTTAATTTTAATATTTTTTTCTATCTTTTTGTAAGATAGAAAAAATACATTTCATACATAGATATGTATGAAATGTATATCTTCATTTATATTCCTGGGAAATTTTTAATAACAAATTTTAAAAAAACAAACAAAATGTAATAAAAATAAAAAATATTTTATATTTACTAAAAAAATCTTCATAACACAAAATAAAATACCTTAATCATTGAAGAATCTAATGCTGATTATAGTAATGCTAAACATTCTGTAATATTTGCTTGTTTCTGCTACATAATCACCTTTCCCTTTGCACTTATATTACAACTTTGAAACAATTGAGTTTTAGTATTGCTAATGCCACGGTGAACATTTCATTTTTAAGATCAACTGCATAAATTTGTGTGCTTTTATATTGACCACTATAACGAGCATAGAAAACAAGAGATTAACAAGTTTGTATTTCCCTGGAACTTTTTACAAAATCGTCAAGATGTTCTTCGATTAATCGCAACAGAGAATCTCTCTCTGTCTCTCACCCTCTCTCTCTTTCCTTCTTTCTTTTCTAAAATAAATATATATATATATACACATCAATAGTTGTATTTTAAAATTCTGCATTTAATTCCTATCGAGCAATATTATCAGTCGATAGTGTGTGGGTGTATTAAGACTATTAATTCTAAAGTCAATTTGATGTTCCATAAAAAGCTTGATTCTCACCGAATCAAACCAAGAACCGAGTTCAGGCTAGATAGAGACTCGGTTATAACGTAGGATAAGTTTCAACCTCGAAGCTGCCGAAAACAGAGACGTACTTTCAAAAACCGTCGTAACTCAACACAATACCGACGATAATGATCCCGTCTTCGACGAGAGGAAACTCTAAATTCGCAATATACTCTGGTATATTCGATACTTGGCCGTGAGTGCCAGATGGCGCGTGCAAATGGCGGCCTTTCCACGGAAATGCTTGGAAACACCTCGAAATAATGGACGCTTTTGACTGAGCGAGCCGTCTAGATCAGAGACCTCTAATGGCTCTCGCACACAGGGCGCGGCAACGCTTGTCGGAAGTTGTCGCGATAACCAATCATTCTTTTGCTTTTATGGTAAAGTATTAAATTGATTGGCTACCGTGCCAATTTCTGTCGTGTGGCAAGCGTTGCTGTGTGCAGGAGCTATAATAAAGCTGACTTTTCATGCGCAGCACGCTGCAGCAGCAAGATATCAAAGCAATAGAAATAGAAATATAAAAATATACACAATAGAAATGTAGGGAATAATTCAATAATTCCAATTGAAATTCATTCAGACTTGTTCCGTGATAGGTTGTAGAATTATAAGTAGAAATTAGTAGAAATTCATAGCGTTTTCGAATGGAATCGGTTTGAACCCGATCCGGTTCGATTAACCCATGTTTGACCCGAAAGTATCATAAGAGGTCTGTTGCGTCGCAAGCTCCAACATGCTCCAATATGCTCCTATTCACTCTATCAAGCACATTGGAGTGAGTAAGAGCTATGGTAGGAGCATTTTGGAACATATTGGAGCATGCGACACGACAAACCTATAGTCTCGTCCAATCAGAAATAAAAGTAAAGCATAAGTTTGTCCGCGTCGCAAACTTCAACATGCTCCAACATGTTCCTACCATAGCTCCCATTCATTCTATCAAGCGCGTTGGAGTGAATACGAACTATAACGGAGCATTTTGGAACATGTTGGAGTATGCGACGCGACAAACCTATAGTCTCGTCCAATCAGAAATAAAAGTAAAGCATAAGTTTGTCCGCGTCGCAAACTTCAACATGCTCCAACATGTTCCTACCACAGCTCCTATTCATTCTATCAAGCGCATTGGAGTGAATACGAACTATAATAGGAGCATATTGGAACATATTGGAGCATGCGATGCGAACAAACCTCATGTAACGTCATGGATTCGACCCAGTTCCGAAAAAGTCGGAATGGATTCTGGGCACCTATCATGGAAAAAATCGGAATAGATTCCAATCGGAATTATTCAATTATTCCCTAGATTTCTATTGTGTTTTTTAGGGAAAACGGAATTATTCCGATCGGAATTCATTCCGACATGTTCCATAATAAATACCCTGATCGGAATTATTCCGTTTATCACTAGATGTTATTAGATGGGTTATCATGGACAGTCGGATTGTTTCCGAAACGGTCGGAAAGTTTCTGGTACCTCGCGAGCTGGCGAAATGTTGATTCCGATCGGAATCAACATTGAGAACGTGAGAACGACAAGGATAAAGTAGGGACTTAAACCCTTGGAGGTTAAGTCTCGAGAGATCGCTTGGCTGGGATGGTTGTGTACTTATGTGTATTAGGAATCATATAGAAGAGCTAAAAATAAATTGTGATAATGGTAAGTATTGGAAATATTTTACAAGAAAATTAATAATAATATTAATAGTAATTACCATTATATATTTTATTTATACGCGGGCGAAATAATGCGTTACACACACAAAAATCGATGTTTTAATTTTTCTTTTGAGAAGGATCCGATGCGGATCGAAACGTTTGTTGTTATTGCCGGCATTTAGATTAAAGTATGTATTAACCTTGGCTCGTAGCCCTATTACCTATTTATATTAATAGTAATATTATAATATTAATATTAATTATTTTTTAAATATTGTCTTTTTCTTTTTGATATTATAGTTAGCAGCAATACACTGTGAAAGAGAAAGGCAGCAGACAGAGATAAATGCAAATAGAATAATGAGAAGAAGATTACGAGACATGCTCGATCCATTTGCTCTGCTTGAAAATCAATTTATCGGTTTATATCGGTTAACTAGGGATATAATTAGAGGACTTAGTGCCAATTTCACCAACCACGGTTAGATTAACCGACGGTTAAAGTTAGCAGGGTGGCCAACAGACATTCATATTCTCTCGTAACCTCTTATATATTGTCAATTTTACGGAGCTTTGTCTATCTGAAATTTCATCAGTGAGTGAGAATACAAAATGAATGATATTATAAATTACATATTTTTTGACAAATTTGCTGGTTACAATTTAGAAAAACGTCGAAGACCACGTAAAATCAAACCACGTATAAATTATTTAGAATTGTTTGACTTTTTTTCACATGTATAATACACTGTTTATTGCTTCCCACAAATTTCAGGTTAGAGCCAAGAGGTTACGAGAAAATATGTGTCTGTTGGTCACCCTGCTAACTTTAACCGTCGGTTAATCTAACCGTGGTTGGTGAAATTGGCCCTTATAGATGCGTTGGAACCGCATCTTCCTCTGCAAAGAAGTCCTCTGGCAATTCCAAATGAGTTTCGGATTTTCAATACAATCAAACTAAAATTATAATAATCCCCCAAAGAGTTGATGCTTCTAGTATCTCAATACGTTTGAAGCAAACAAAATGACAAATGCGATTGGTCAATTCCGATGGACTAACTGGCCAGTTAAGTTAACTGGGCTTGATGACAGTGGCCCTTATTGCGAAAAATATAACCTATTAAATACAAAATAATGCTCAAAGGACAATCATAATACTGACTTGATTAGTTGTTATCATTTTCATGTATGTTATTTACTTTATTTTGAATGAATTTTATTAATGAATCTGTTGCTAACTTTTAATATTTAGGGGTACATTCCAAAACGTTCTCTCCGAGGAAAATTTTATTCGAAATATAGCACACGTAATGTATGCTATAGCATATAGAGTAAAATCTTTCTCAGAGAGGACGTTTTGGAACGTAGCCTAGGTAACCATATATTGTGAAAACGGGCCTTAATCACATCTCTTGGGCTGCGTTCGGAAATATTACCCGGGTGCCCCCGTGTATTAGCCTATCCTTATTTAACATTAGGTGAACGAGGATAAAAAGTATGGGGGCATTCGGGTGATGTTTCCGAACGCAGCCATATGTGTAGTGCTGTACTACACTCGGGCTGCGTTCCGTTTCACACATGATGCGCATAATGTATCATTTATCCTTGTTTAACATTTGGTGAATAACAAGAATAAATGATGCATCATGCGCATCACGCGAGAAACGGAACGCAGCCTCGGTCACAGAAAGGTTGCAACACTTTTTACGATGTGTTTCGGAATGCAGTTTGCTCACTGAACGATTGGCTGTTATTTATGGATCCATGGCTGCGGTCCACTTGACGCTACAAAGCGTTTGAGCGACCAATCAGAACGAAGAATTTTATGAATTGACTAATCAAAGAATGCTTCGAAGCGTTTGTAGCGTCAAGTGGACCGCAACCTACGAGTAAGAACTTCTTATTTGATATAACTTGAAGAACAGGTCGGTAGATACATAGTATTTGTCAATACCTGTGCTAAAATTGATTTTAGAGATTAGAAACGTGTATATTACGTTTTATACGTTTTTGACGTAATATACGTGTAATTAATAATAATAATAATAATAAGCTCGGGAGGCAGCCACCAGTTGAGGCCCGCCAGCGTCACGCAGACTAGATCCATTGTGTCTTCCCGGCCGTACTACCTCCAGATCAGATCAGATCGTCTTCCTCCAGAAACGGAGAAGATCCCTGACCTGGAGTTGACATACCTGCTCGGGCTCGAGAAATACCGAGTATATTACATCAAACGTATTTTACGTGTAACGTAAAAAATCCTAGAAATTGTCAAATGTCCCAACCGTGCCTACGACCGCTACGACTTCTATTGTAGACCCTGCATAAGGCCGGAATCACACTACGCATTGAAGATTGAGATTGAAGATTGAAAAATTCAAATTTGACCAATCGAAACGAAAGGAGCTAAAATTTCTTTGTCCTTATTGGTCAAATTTCAATCTTCAACCTCAATCTTCAATGCGTAGTCTGATTCCGGCCTAAAAGGTTGCAACAGATTTTTTTCCTATGATTTTCAGAATGTAGCCTACTCTTCGAGCGATTGGTTTTTACTTACGGATCCATAAGTAGGAACCAATCGCTTGATGAGTAGACTGCATTCCGAAATCCATTTAAAAAAAGTGTTGCAACCTTTTAGTCGGTGAGTGTACATATCTATTTGGTCTACATTTTTAGCTCTAATGGAATATGCCAATCAAATGCAAGAGCTCACTGAGCGCTCTGCGCTTCTGGATGCATCCAGTATTACAACCGCTCACTGAGCGCTCTTACATCTGATTGGCATATTCCATTAGAACTAAAAATATAGACCAAACAGGTACAAGAGCTCACTGAGCGCTCAGTGAGCGGTCGTGGTACTGAATGCACCCACTGAATGCACCCAATGGCTGCGTTCAGCAGACTCAACAGTTTTGCAACCGTTTTATGATTGTCTGCTGAGATAGGACCATTCTTCTAGATCTAAAAGTATGATCCAATTAGCGCGAAGGAAACTTCCAACAGTTGCAAAACAAACGTTCTGCTGAACGCAGCCATTGGGTGCATTCAGTGGGTGCATTCAGTACCACGACCGCTCACTGAGCGCTCAGTGAGCGGTCGTGGTACTGAATGCACCCACTGAATGCACCCAATGGCTGCGTTCAGCAGACTCAACAGTTTTGCAACCGTTTTATGATTGTCTGCTGAGATAGGACCATTCTTCTAGATCTAAAAGTATGATCCAATTAGCGCGAAGGAAACTTCCAACAGTTGCAAAACAAACGTTCTGCTGAACGCAGCCAATGTGTGAACGCTCTCTAAGATTTAAGGTTTTCTCCCGTAAAATGAACAGATGAACTAAAACCTAACCTTGCCTAATTCGTGAAACGAATGATTTTGAAGCAATTTGAAATGATTTCAAGTAATTCGCAATAGCCTGTCGAGATGATAATGATTGATTTATTTAGTTAAAAAAGATTAAAATTTTCGAAGAGTTGAATCCGTAATATGTCGAATGAATTTGTGCATTCTGTTACGGTCCCGCGTATCTACAAAATCACGGCTAATATTGTGCGCCGCGTGCGAGAAGATGGTGCTAGCCTAAAAACGCTGATTTACGAAAAAAAGCATCCTGTAAGTGTAAAACATAGTTGAAAAGAAGAATGTAAGATCAATTGGAAAAGATCTGATCTTTTTCTGTTAATTAATTATGCTACTTATAATTACGTTACAAGAATGTAATTTATCGTGTACGATTCAGAATGTGGCCGGCATATACGGCCTCGCGGTCAACACCTTACATGCGTTACCTCACTTAGACCAGCTGTTTGACAAGACCCAAATTCTAACGGAACAACCGCGTCTGAATCCCTGGTTAGCCAGAGTTCTCATAACGGAGCTTTTATGGCGCAAGAGATGCCTGAAGAACCGCTCCAAGCCAGTCCTAACTGTCCTAGCTTACGAAAACAAACTACGGGAACAGTCAATAAACCTCGGCTACATAGAAACTTTCGACGATTATAAAGACAAAGGTAATTATCTTTAATAATCACCGCATGCTTGCATTTTTGCAGAATTTCAATCTTCGGAGACTCGTAGCGCAGTAAAGACATTCTCCTTCATGGTCCTGATTATTCGCAACTGCAGAATATTATCCAGTCGACAGAACAAACAAGTTAAAATTGGAAATCTGCAAGATTATCAAAACAGACCCTGTCATCAGGAATCGATTTGTGACAAAAAGAATAACTGTGCTATGGATCCGGCAGCAGTACTGGGAACATTGTTCCTTTATAGCATCGCCATGTTTACTTTGCCATTTGCTGCTTTCTTTATGATACAACGTTTTATGATATTAGAATTCCAAACTGATACTGCCGTGACTAATTACATTTCTGTACTAGCTGCTGTAATCACAGTGAACTTGATTATCTCTTGTTATGTTTATCAGGCTTTAAATGAGCCTATTGAGGAGAAGGAACAAAGTGAAGATGAAATTAGAGTAGAAACTAAAGAGAGTTTAAATAAGAAAGATGATTAAAATAGTTTTCTTACCAAAAAAAAGAATTTGTAAAAAAAGTTGTAAAATGTTAAATATTTTTTATATTATTTAATTAAAAACAAGCACTCTTTGTTACTTAACTAAAGGATATATATGTAATTGATATATCTATGTGCATAATGGAAAAAGAAAGATTTATTAAAAAAGATGTAAATATATAATGTATATAAATAAAAACTATATATAATGATGAATAATCTTTATCATAATAAAGTAGCAACAAAAAGTATAGTACTTTATTTTTAAAACATAAATTGACCTATAAATCCCTTTCAAAAGATGATATTTTAATTCTGCTATATATTCTACATGAGAAATAAGAAATTTTATTTTATCATTATTCTATAAAGTTTCACTTATTTAGACATTACTTTGAATTTGTGTACTTTTGCTTGGAAGCACTGCGTTACTTCTCATTTTATATGGTGGGAAATATTGATAAGTGCACCTAAAACAGACTTTATATGATATAAAGATATAAAAAATTAAATTGGATATATTGAGTGCACAATTAAGATCAAACTTAAATTTTAATGTAAATTTAATTTTAATTAGATGACAAAATTTTAATGAAAAAGAAATGCAGGTACATTTACAGATACAGAAAAAAAGGAAAATTTAGCTTAATAAATATACATATGTACTTTTTGCTATATTCAAAAGTTAAACTATTTCTTTTCATTAGATCAGATTATTTCCTCTTTTTTTCCTTTTAAAATTATATATATATATATGTGTATCTTATCACATGTATTTACAGAAATGTATATATATATATATATATGTATGAATGTATGTATATATATAAAATAAAAAATATATATTATTTATATTATGTATTTAATTTAATTATATAATGTATTTAATAGATTCTTCAAAAAGATTTTCTTTTTTCTTTTCAGTAAAAAGACCTAGATACGTTCGTGTCAATACCCTTCTATTATCGGTGGAAGAAGCAATCTCCTTTTTCCAACAGGATGGATGGCAATTATTACCCAAAAATACAACATATTCTTCATATCTACAATCCTTGTCGCAATTATCGAAGCCGCATTTTATACAAGATCTGCATATACCAGAAATGTTAGCTTTTCCGCCTTCGACAATCTTTCACAAACACAGTGGCTATCGCAATGGCAAGTTTGTTCTTCAAGATAAGGTATAAATAATAGAATCTTTTCTATCTGTACTGATATTTTCTTTGTAATTTGTACGATTATTCTAGTATTATCAAATATTTATTACACAACTAATAGCTCTCTAAAAATGTATATGTGGCGCAGTTTTTATAATTATTTAATATAAGTTTACATTTACTCAACTTTTACCAAATTTTTTTTAGTAGATTAAGTATTATTAATACTAATGTATCTATTTTTTTTACTAATACATGACTTACAATTAGCATCATTAAGATTTAATTAAAGATTAGTAAAAAAAAAGATACGTTTAATAGTTTTACGTTAGAAATCTTATTTCACATTCAGGCTAGCAGCTTGCCGGTGCACTTGTTGGATCCTATTAGTGGTTCTACAGTGCTGGACATGTGCGCTGCGCCCGGTATGAAAGCTACTTATATGGCAGCAAAACTTCAAAATAACGGGTACACAGTTTATTTCTCAATCAGATTCGTTATCAGATAATATATGAAAGATGAAATCCAAAAAATGTATTAATACCTAATATTTATTTTTATTGAGTAATTTAAGTAAAGTAATTAAAGTTTATAGAAATATAGATATTCTAATATAAATCATTAATTTTAAATAGGAAAGTTTATGCTGTGGAAATTGATGCTAAGAGATTTAAAACCTTACTCACTCAGATAGAAAAAACTCATGCCCTCTGTGTGGACCCTCTTAATCAAGATGCCTTAACTCTCGATCCAAAATTGTATTCACATGTAGAATACATTCTAGTCGATCCAACTTGTTCTGGATCAGGTAAAACTTCCCTTTCAATGTAAATTAATAATATCAAATTATTAAATTAATCAAAGAATAGCGTAAGGGACAGAATAAAAAAATAGAAAATAATTCTTTTTATGATTCTTCGCATTATTCCTATTCACGAAACGCATCTACTATTGTATAAAGTATAAATAATTTATTTAATTGTAAATTATCTTCTGTAAAATATACATAATTTTCATTTATGTATAATCTACGATATAATCTTACAATTTTCATTAAAGGCATTGTCGACAGACCGAAACAGAGTGAGATGGATGGAATGCCTGAACCACAGCGCTTGCAAAATTTACAATCGTTCCAAGTTTATCTTTTGAGATATGCGCTGTTCAATTTTCCGAATGCTAAAAGAATAATCTACAGCACATGTTCTCTATATCCCGAAGAGAATGAGGAAGTAGTAGACGAAGTTCTGGCCAATGTTGGAAACGCTTATCATTTGCTACCAGTTAGGCAATTGCTTAAAAATAACTGGACAAACTTCAGCTCGAAAAAATACAACTGCGGGGATTTATGTTTGTATTCAAAACCAGATGATGATTTTTGCAACGGTTTTTTCATAGCAGTATTCGAGAGAAATTTTGATGTGACTCTGCCAAAGTGCAAACTTAAAGGAGGTAACGAATATAGTATGAATCTTATTGAGGCTAACTTGAACATCAAAAAAGATGACATGACAAAAACAGTCGCACACCAGCAAGAAAAATGTGAAAAGAAGAAAAAGAAGAAAAAGGAAAAGAAAGAAATAATTTTAATGAGTGATGAACAAATGAAGATATCGACAGATATTGTTGAATTTGAAGTGCCTGACATAGATAGCAAAATAAAAGCAAAAAATAAAAAAGAAGTTGAAAAAATGGATGTTTGCAACGATTTATCTAATTTTAATCATAAAGCATTAAATGAATCTAAAGATATACAAAAGGAGACATTAGACGTCATGGAAACGAAAAAATCGAGGAAGAAAAGAAAATCGAAGCATGAAAATACACTTCAAGAAACTGGTTATGACGAAAAAGAGGAAAATAAGAAAATTGAAGTTGAACTGCCAAAGATAAAAAAGAAAAAAGAAAATAAAGAAATCAAGATCGATGAAATTCATAAAATAGAGCAAGGGGAAGAAACTGTAATTGGACCATCAAAGAAGAGGAAAAAAAATAAAGAGATTTATTAAATACACACACAAATAAATATGTTGTTAAATAAAAAATCATGTATTTTTTTTGTACTGTATCATCGCGTTATTCCTTACACGGCAGTGTCGCTGCGCTTGGCTTAGCGCCGAGACACTACCGTGTCTCCAGATTCCGTATTTAGTCTATTTATAAAATTGCCAATAAAATAGATGAGAATATTGTATAGAGATTGTTTTTTTGCTATGTTAAATTTTCTAAAAGTCTAGAGAAATCTGTGCTTCTTTATTTGCATTTTTTTGTATCTTAATTTTTTTTCTTTATCTAAACAGTGGGTACATACTTATAAAAGATAACAAAACCATTTGTTGATTACTCTGCTATTATTTAATTGTCTCATTGATCAATATATCAACTGTTCGCGATTGATAACTGAGAGAGCGAGTAAATTTTTTTATCTACTGTAAGTACACACTCATTGAATGAAAAAAGACAAAAAGAAAAGAGAGAGTTGTATAAAATCCGTCCTAAAGAATATTTCGCTAACTAAACGTGTGTGTAAATTGTGATTGCTTATGATGTTGGCAACTTGCCATAGATTTGTCTTCAACGATTTCGAATATACCGACATTGTAGCAACATGCAGGCAACAATGTGTATATATATATATATTGCTAGCAGTTTAATAGCAAGATAGCTGCATCAATATTATCTTGTGTTGTCGGCAATATGAAAGCATTGCATGATGCTGCATATTATTATGGCAATATAATGGCAG
>NW_017257331.1:37753-38089 GCF_001594055.1 Mycetomoellerius zeteki
CCAACAAATGAGGACTCAGTTACTGCAATTCTGATAGCAACAAGCAATGCATACTTAACAAGCAACATGCCAGCAACAAGGGCGCATTCAGCAGAAAAGAGCGCTACTGGAGCGCTCGCTGTTATTGGTGTATTCTTCTATCTAAAATTCTGATTGGATGATCTAAAAGAATACACCAATAACAGCGAGCGCTCCAATAGCGCTCTTTTCTGCTGAATGCGTCTATAGACACGTTGCTATCTGGATATATATACATATATATATATATAATATTTATGATTCCATCGGTAAAAATGAAATACGTCGTACTGTCGATTAAATTAATAAATATTATTT
>NW_017257331.1:38532-45614 GCF_001594055.1 Mycetomoellerius zeteki
AATTAAAGTAAATGCTGTTATAATACTTTCTAATGTTTATACGATATTACAGTAACATTAAATAAATGTTACTTTTAATAATCATATAATATTATTAGGAGTGGACATATAACCATCCATTAATATTTCAGGAATATTATTTAATATTATATAATTTTAGTAAAATATTATTAAAATGTTATATTTAATATTCTGAGAATATGCCTAAAATATTATTTAATATTAAATAATATTATGCGCTTATAGGGTTCTTTTACTTTTAAACACACGCTTCCATATTTTTATTCTTTGAATGTTTCAAATAAATTTTCAGTCTCATTTATTAATGATTTAAGAATTATAGAAATTTTCTGCAAAGAAGGCGAAATATAAGCTTAGCTTTTTAATTTGTTCCTTTTCCTATATATGTAGTGTATGTACACACGACGATTTTCAAAATAAAAAAAGGACCAACCGACATTTTATCTCACTGTCATATATTAAGAAAAAGAATATTTATAAAAACTTAATTCGCATAATCTAACAACGCTTATATTACGTCATATAGTATAGCCAAGTATAATTTATTTTATCAGCAATTCGCGACGAGGTAGCACGGAAGCCTGTTGACCTCCTTGAAGTCAACCGATAAGTATGTCGATTATGCCGAGGTATAATTACGGTGAAAAAACCTTTTCTGATACACACACATACACACATATAATATATATATATATATATATCTACAGACGTTGATATAATTATGCGATAACTATGATTCAGTTTTCTAGCTTATCCCTTTACTGTGAAGTACATTACTTAACTTGCTAGAATTACGTCGCGTGAGTCACGATACGAAATGTCAAGAAATATATTGTCTATTAGCATTATAACTTAAAATATCATATAAGGGCTAATCGCGATGTAATATATACGATATTATGAGGTGTTAGAGAATTGAAATTATTGCGTCACAACTAGCTATCTAGCGGTGCATCGAAATTGTTTTTCTCAAGATCGATTTTCTTACGATTTTTGTTTCTCCATCCACGAAGTTAAGCATCACGATTTTCAAAGAAACGAAATCGTTTCTTAACTATATACATATAATATGTGATATTATTTGGATCCAATATAAAGCTTAAAAACGGAGAGTTAAGAACTTTATGAATATTTTTATTTTTATATCGCAAGCAAATTTAAACTTGTGTGCTAATATTTTACTCTTTTTCCCTCTTTCTCTTCTCTTTCTTTTTAATATAGGAATAATACAACTAACACAAATAAGCATGGATTTTATATTACATGCGACGTTAAAACAACCAGACATCAACAAATTTCCGAATTTTCATAAATTTATTGCAATTGAAAGAATTTAAATATTTATGTTTGTAAAAGATGATCGAGTCATGTCGCATCGCTTTAGTACGTGTTAAGCTAATATTATATGCGTCCGCTTTTTTGTCGTACGGCGGATTTTTCAAGCGTGTTAATTGGTTGCGAGACAGAGAGCTCTCGAATCTATAGCCAATCAACAGACTATTGAAAAATTTGTCGTACGACAAAAACGGATGCATGTAATATATATGGCCTTATACGCCAATCGGCACGATTATCAGCAAATATTTACTTTCCAGAACAGTAAAAGCGTAATTAGCGGTGATAAAAAAATAATTAATGCGTTTCGCACTCTTTTGTGATGCGTCTCTTTGAAATTTTAATGTCTGTGCAACAAGTTCTGCGTTCACTGACACGGGGCGTCGACGCCGCCCCGACAAAGAGCGAGGACGGAGACGGCGTGAAAGGACGTCGACGGAGGCCGGCGGCGCCGAGGTTGCGCGACCACTCGACGTCGGGACGCCATCGTCGAAGGACGCATGAATATGTATACTGCCGCCGCGATCTCCGCGATTCAGCCGAATCAACTTTGATAAGACAAATAGGCAATTCGTCCGCGATCCATACTGGCGCGTCGACATGAACGCCACCATTAACGTAATAATGATAATGTCGTGAAGTTTACGTCGATTGTGAATCGACAATTGCAGCGTAGTGTCAGTGAACTTTGGTGAACTTAGTGTTTTCTTCAACAGATTCTTTCTTGCTTTATTTCCACGGTGCCAGTTGACTGAATCAAGTTAGTACAAAATATATCTATTATTACATTATTTTTAAATGAAGAATTAAAACAACAGTTACGGCAAGTAGCTCAATTACATTTTTAATGAATTTTTCATCTTATAGTGTACTTACTCATTAATTTTTATACAAAATTGTGTGTGTTTAATGATTATAACGTAGTCGTACGTTTTAAAAAGTAATCGATTGAGAATAGACTTCAATCTTTTATTTTTGAATCTTGTTTTAATCCTAATAGCACAGATCTCCAAGGGACGTTCCAAAGAAGATTCAGAGGATATCCCTATGCCCTAAGAACGTTCGCCATGTCCCTCGAATAAAGGCTGCGTTCCGTTTCACGCATGATGTGCATAATGCATCATTTATCCTTGTTTAACATTCGATGAATAACAAGAATAAAAGATGCATCATGCGCATCATGCGTGAAACGGAACGCAGTCAAAGTATGCTATTAGGGAATTAAGTAATGTATAAGGATTAGTTTATAATAGGCCGTAATCTGTTAACTTATATCGTAAAAAATTGATCAATCACAGTCGAATGAGAGAGAAATAATTAACTATTGGTTAATTGTTACAGACATTATTACGGCATAAGTTAACAGATTACGGCCTATTATGAACCAACTCTAACGCTCTCTTCTTTCTTAACCAAGTTTTTTCCAAAAAATTTAAAAATAGTGTAAAACATAATTTTAATATATTTAATTGGAATAATATTGAGAAAGATAAAGCTTATTCTCGAAAAAAAGATTCAGTTGAATATAGTGAGGAAATTAGTAAAGAAAATATATGAATAATAAAAGAGACTTTTAAATTTATATTGTAAGATAAAATCAATAATTTTGCTTTATGGAAAGATAAAAAATTTTTTGTATCAGTCTAATAAATTGTTATTTTTTCTTTTATATAATAACATTAATTAATAAATGTAGATAATAATAATAATACAAGATTAGGAATACAATACGTTTTACGCACACCGTCATATAATCTGAGTATTTAAAAAAAAAATAGATATTTTTTACTAAAATTGGTTAAATTTCAGTACGATTGACATTTCGAAGCGTCTTATGTCTATATTTTCAAAAAGGTTGACATTACTTTTTAAAGTATTATTACAAGTTTTTCCTTCTATCGACTTATTAGACCAACTAGTATGATATATTATAACGATTTTGTATTGGCGTTCACAATGATTGAGGTATAGTCTTTGTCAGGTGAAATTGTCACTAAATAGTTCAGATATTAAACGAGATGAAAAACGAGCATATAAATCATTGCAGAAAGTAGCCGATGCTGTTTTGCATTTCGAGAATGCATGGTGTGTCACGCACGCCGAGTCTCATGCATACCAGAGGTCAGCAGGGGATAGTTGTTCGAGTTATATACGGTCAAACTCGACGTGATGTAAACTCGATCTGAAATTATTAAATCAGATGGATGTAATGTTATATAATTCTCGATATTTTCACCATTCTAATCAAACGTACGTAGGATTACAAAACTGCTTACATAAACTCGGAACTCGGATAAATAATGTATTGTTAAGAACACGATAAAAAAAACAGATTTGAAAATCAAGCGAGTATTATATAGTATGTATGTTGCCAATCACTTAATTGTAACGTCATGACAGTGACAATCATGAAGAGACGACGTATGAGAATTAACAAAATATATGTCTGTCTGAATTGCTGATCGATGAATCTGCAGTGGGAGTTGCAGTTGCAAAATAAAAACGGCCGATCGATCGGGAATCCCGGGCTATCACGCAACAGTGATCGACTGACCAGCGCTTATATATATATAGCGTTCTCAAAGTGACCATTCGTGGCATTCGTATCATGTTTTGATATAACAAACCTTGAAATGTCAAAAAACATTGCATGCTCTACTTGTATTTGCGATACAGATCTAATTTTGCAGACAATTTTCAGTTAACCGATGTATGTGTTTTCATGTCAGCTATGTGAGAGCAAACAATGTTCTTTCATCTTTTTGTAATGATTTGTATTGACATGAGATTTATTCGCTTCAATTGCTTATATTCCTTTGCCAATTTAGAATCAGCTCTTAACATCAGATTTGTAATTTTTTCCGATACTGTAGATTATTAGAGACCAGTGTTGCGCTCAGATAATTAAAAATTATCTAGATATAGATAAGATAAATCACACAAAAATGTATCTTAGATAAGATGAAGATGATTAACTTTACATTAATCTAGATAAAAAATGAAATTTACAAATTTTTATCTAGATAATTTTTAAGATAATTTTGTTTTTAATTAACTATTAGACAGTAAAACGATTTATGCCCAATTTCTTTATCTCTAGATAACTATCCAAGAAATCTCCCAGAATACAATGGAGATATTTCCTGGATAAGGTTATCCGCAACTTATCTGGAAGTGAAGAAATTGGGCATTAGGATATAAAAAATGTATTTATATTTTCATTAATCTTCATTTTTTATGAATAAAAAACGTTTTTTGAACATTTCGTCTAACAAACGGTTTCTACGTGGAATTAATATTTGTTGTCCACAAATAAAAAGGCACTCTACTGGCGCTGATAATGGCAATGATATGTCATACTTCAAAAAAATTTGTTTGACGTGTGGATACAAATTAAGAATATCTAATTCCTTAGATTTATCTTCTAAATATAAAAGTACTTCAATGTCGCTTTGAATTATGACTGATGTCATACTAATCCCAGTTTTATCTATATCATAAAAAAATTCTCATCATTACTACTACTAGAAGTTATATAGAAATTTTTTTACAATACTCTGCTACAATCTCAGTTAATTTGAAAAAGATTTTATCTAAGATAAGATAAAGATAATCTATATTCTTAATAATCTAGATAAAGATAAGATAAAGCCATTTCTTTATCTATATATAATATAATTAACTAGATAATTTTATCTAGATAACGGAAAACACTGTTAGAGACTCACATCAGTGATATGCACAGTTGCTATATTTAATTATAAATAAAATTGTATATTTGATGAAGTATCTTTTTTAGTTTATTTTAATTGTCTCTATTAAGTTTTTTTTAAGTAAACCTTATGTATTGTTACATTTTAATATTTCGTTTTATTAAATTTTAATTCTTGATCGCAATTCCCTTATAATTTTTAATTTTTACTTTGCAATAAACTTGTCATTGCGTTGCAGACACCCCAGGTGCATGATTCATTAAGTGAATAAGTAAACTTTCCTCATCCCCCTATCGGGGGTCTGAAATTTTTTGTATAATCGCAAAAGAACAGGCCGATCAAGGACACGCGAAAGTGGCGGCGGCCTCGCTTTGCGGATGATCGAGACTGAAAATCAGTCGGACTCGCGTGTCAGCAGACTGGGCCAGCAGAACGAGGATCTCCTCGTAGCTGGCAACGGTAACAAGGTTGACGATAACGGTGGTGATCGCGAGGCTAGTGACCAAGCAGCTGCTGCAACAACCTCAACGACGGTGGAGGACGCAGGTGAGAATGTTCGCGCGCGCATGGTGTGTGTGTGTGTGTGTGTGCGTGTGTGTGTGTGTGTGTGTGTGTGTGTGTGTGTGTGTGTATGAGAGAGAGAGAGAGAGAGATCCAGATTACTCTCAAACTTATTATCTTAAAGCATATATACGTGCTTGAGAATTAATCAACGATAACATTATATTAACTAACATATTCTACATATATGTATAATTAAACTCGATGATCTTAACTTTTTCGGATCAAACAGCAATCTTATCTTAAGTTTTTCTTCAGTTGTTTCCATTTTTATTTCTACAGCATTATTGACACATATGTGAAATATTAATGCGTCATGTAAATAATTCTATTAGTCACTTTCATTCTACGCAAGCATGACCAAATGGCAAAAGTAGGTATAGGTATAATAAGAGTGCAGTGCAAAAAGAAAAATTTAATTTACAAAAATACGGATGGCTAAGAATAAACCAAATTTAAGTTAAGGTAATCGCGATACGGAATTTGGTTCAGTCGATTAAAAAAAATTTCGATTTTTCCATTCAGGTGCGATGAGAAAAGAGGAGCAAGACACGCCGCGGATTCACGAGAATTCGTTGAAGGGCGGCGTCGCCGCGAGTGTCGCGACGCCCACAACGGCATCGACGATGCCGGTGGAGGACGACGATGAGGATGAAGAAGAGGCAGAGGAGGAGGACGAAGAGGAGGACGCCGAGGAGGAAGAGGAGGAGGATGGAGTCGAGGAGGGTGGAATCGCAGTGGAGGGTGGAATGACGACGCAAGAAGAGGTCGGGAGTGTGTTGGCCGGTGGTGAAGGTGGGGGTGGTAGCGGCATGGCCGGCTACTGGAGGCAGAGCAGACCCTCCAGTCCCCGCATGCCGCCTCCGGAGCAGTCGGAGCAGTCGAGCCGACCCAAGAGCCGGCACGAGCTACAAGCCGCGAGATATAATAACCTCGGCTATTGGCGAGCAAGAAGAGTCACCTTTTACAAAAATGGCGATCCCTACTTTCCGGGGGTGGAATTCAGGTAAACATCGTTTCATTCAATACTCTAGCACTCTAGCCAAATCAAGAAGGTTAAAAAGATGTTGATAGAAATACTTGTTTGATTTATTATTATATGTCACGACATATTTATTATGCATATCGTTTGAAACAGTTAACATAGAAATATATATTTCTTTTTCTAATCTGTCATAGAAAGTATAACGAAATATATATATATATATTTAATTTTTTATTCTTCCATTATTCGTATACATTTCTCTTTTGTTTTAGTAGTTTAAAAAACATTCAGTAATTATTTAAGTAATTATTTTAATGTTAAATTTTATACAGAAATTGAAATAAAATTAATCACATATATATATAAAATTGTAATATAAATGAAAAATTAATTTTACATGCGCGCGCGTGATAAATACGTACGTTTATATTATACGTATGTATAGAAAGTATATATATATATATATA
>NW_017257331.1:45871-64663 GCF_001594055.1 Mycetomoellerius zeteki
ACAATAATGCTGGCATAACATGCAATGAAACCAAGAATGAAACCTTATAAAATATTTTTAAACATTTTTAATAAATCTATAAGCATATGTACTTTATAAATATTATATATGTACTTTAAAAATATTACTCAATGATATATGAATCGCAAATACATATAATTGTGACATTAATAACATTGTAATTATATCGAAAGTATTAAAAATTATTTTGAGAAACCAAATTTTTTTTAAAACTTTTTAGAAAAACGGCGAAAAATATATGAAAAAATTTTGAATAATAATATTTATAAAAAAAGAAATATACGATGCATGTCACTTCTAATCAGTACGTTTATTTAATTGATTAGCATCTTAACTGATATTTTAATTGGAGGATATAAAAATGCTGTTGTGAGTTATGGTTGAAAAATATTATTGGTATAACTGCATTTCCGGGAAAAAATGTTATATATATATATATATATGGACATATTTTATATATAATTATACATATATAATTTTATATAGTGTTATATAATTGTATATAATTATATATTTAATTATTCAAACATTTTTTCCCCCGGGTTATCTTAAAAAAATATTGTATTCTTAAAAAGATAATGTTAATTTACAATTAGACGAGTAAACTGCATTTAAATTTAAATAAATTTTGTTCAAACATATTCAACTGTCTTTATTAATTATAATCTGAATTATACATCAAAACATACCTTTATGTTTTATACATTAGCTTGTGGCATTTTTTTAATTAAAATTTTTATTCTTATTACTCTTTTATCTTGCAGTAATAATCAATAGTTTTAACAATAAGAGAAAATTCATTCGAAATTGATCAAAAGATTTTACAAGAATACCCCGTAGATTTTCGAATTTGCTTTATATTACTTTAGCAAATGTTGCAAATTTTTAGATTTAAACCTGGCCGTGACATTGGTTCTTTGGAGGCTCTATTGGATAGATTATCCCTTCGGATGGACCTGCCAAGAGGAGCGCGCCACATTTTCTCGATGGACGGTGACCGAAAGATTAATCTTGACGAACTCGAGGATGGTGCCTCTTACGTAGTGTCCAGCTATAAGACTTTCAAGGTAAGAAAAATCTTCGATCCATCACATGAATTCGATTATTGTAGAAAAAATAAATTAAAGAAAAATGTTTTGTCCAATTCATATGTATATCGTATTTTAAAGATAAAATTGAATCAACGAAATCTAAGATCAATTTATAATAGTTTGAGTTAAACATATTTATTTATTTAAAATTATTAATTTTACTTTGTATAAATAATATAAGTATAAATTTTTTAAATAAAATAAATACAATTGATAGCCTATGTTATCTTGATAAGAAAGTATAAGAACGCGATTTTATAGATAGCGAAAGTATGTGTTAATCACGCTCGATTAAAGCGCTAGTTGGTAACAAGTAACAACCTCGATACTCGTGAACTTGACTGACGTTGTAAACACGTCTTCTTCAAAGCACGATCGACTTCATCGTGCTACAAATGTGAACATACACTGGCATCTTTTTTCTTCGGCTGTTGTCCACACGCATGAAAAATTACATATTTTCATGGCAAATATGAAAATATGCTTAAGTTTTGTAGCTTTTAAATCTTTATTGTTTTATCTCTTATGCAGTTATGAAAAAATATTAACAATGTTAGTAATACAATATTAGTAAAAATTAATCAATAATAGTAATAGTAATACTCATATCAGAAGAAAATAAAATACGGAATATAAAAAAATATATATCAAATACTCTTTTTCTATAGTACTTATAGGTAAAGGGAGTATTGAGGAATACAACAAAGATTGAAGGAAGAAAGCAAAACATTGAACCTTCCATTGTGAAAATAATTTTTTTACAGACTAATGTTATCACTAGTGTTATTACATATTGTTACCATCGCCATCGTTATCGTAAAGTTATTTATAATTAATATTTCTAAATAATCGTCGAAACACACATATTTATAAGTACACATGTATAAACACGCCCGCACTTTATACAAAAGCCATAAGAACTAAAAAAAAGTAAAAAACACAACTACTAATATTGCAGTAAAGTTTAGTATACCGCTATAAATGTGTCAGAACATAAAATTTTTAAATAACTTTTAAAGAGATGTAATATAGCAACAATTTGTAAGAATGCTTAAATTGTAATAGTGATGATGACGATGACGACGACGATGAAGGGGACGTCGTGTGTATCTGGCCCAGATCAGCTTCCTAAAGCAGGCCACACGCAACGCAAAATTGTATTAATTGCGCGAGAACAGGGAGTTCTTTTCCTTCCCTTTTTAGTATCGAAACAATACAGATTTTAATACCTTATGATTTGTCTTGTTCCCAAATTTTACAGTACTATTTATTTATAATTTATGTATAATTTCTATATTATAATGTAATTTTATAGGAAAAAAACTCGATCAAAAAAGTTTCTCATCATCTGATTGCTTGTCTGGTTTATTGATGCAATGGATGAGAAGCAATTTTATTTTGTCTTACGTCATTGGGCATTATGGTTCACACCCTTCCTTTAGTTCAGAGGTGTGACCAATTTAACTCGTTATGTATTACGATGCACTTTGATGCAATTACGATCCAGTTACTTTGATCGGCAACCATATGCAGGATTATTCTTTAATTCGACAAAGTGGCTGAAGCTTATAATGCATGATTCTTGCATTAAACAACTGGACTTTACGTGCCGATTGACCTTAATTAATCAAATCAGTATTCTCAAATATGTAACCCATTTTACAATTTGATTAATTAAACAGAAAAAAAGAGGAAAGGGAGAGACAATTTGAATATTCAAGATAATCATTTAAGATAAAATATTATTTTTCCATATTAATTTTCTAGATTAAAAAAAAGTTTTTTTAAAAACGAAGCATACGTGAAGTCTAATTTTAATAATTATAATACAAAACTGGACCGATGAGAATTTATTATAAGTGTAATATAAGGAAACAGAGCAACATGAAAGTGATTTTAAAGTGTCAGTTTGTATCGAATATGAGTTTGCGCAGAATAGTCACGTGTACTTCTTCTCAGAGCTTTCCCTCCTTTTTCTCCCCCCACCCCCTTTTTCTTTTCCTTCTTTTTTCTCCCCCGTATTCTTTTTCATAACATTTTTTTCTCTTCTTCTTGTCACGTAATGATAAAATAACTTAGATATATATGTATAAGCCATCCTAGATTTTGCATTGGATGTAGTCCATTTGGTGCTACAAACGCTCCGAAGCATTTGATTGACTACTCTAAAGAAAATAACTTTATTTTCACTAATTGGCTAATCAAAAAATACTTCGAAGCATTTCTAGTACAAAGGACCATAATCACAGTATTGCACTTCCACTTCTGCCGAGATTTTAGTCTAATTTAAAGTTAACTTTTTCTTACCAGAAAAAAAGTTGAACAGAAACTTTTCTGTTTTATTCCTTTACTTTACTAGTTTATTTTAAATTTTTAATGTCAGATATATGTATATATATATATCTTACTAACTAAGTCTTAAAGTTTTGTTGAAGATTACATGAAACTGAATAATCTATTATTATCAGTAAGTAATAAACTTTATTCAATAAATCAAATTTTATTTACAAATGATTACTAAAAGAAGTTACTAAAAGATACCGTGATATACAAAACTCGTGAGGTTCTTTCGGAGTCACTTCTTAATACGTTGCGCGAAATAATATCGGCCTGTTTTGCATTTCCATCATTTCTGACACTCTAACATGTAATATTATACACGTCCTTACAGTACCGCGATAAAGAGTCGTGCCATTAATTAGATTTTTATTATATGTTCGTTCACCTTCGTTCTCTTTTCTTAACACAAATTGCGTGTTTGTTCCTCGCGTTGCTTGCCACGCTATTGGTGACCTAATTACATACTACCAACAAGAAGTTACTATTGACACAATCTCTGCAACTGTATAAAGGAGTAGGATTTTTTCCAAGTACTCCAAAAGTTTGTATTCATACAGGTTACGTTTCAATTTTCAATATTTTCTTAATAATTATGTAGAAAACTATTAATAAAATAGAAATAATGATTTTATTTTCTCAAATTACGAATTTTCCTTGATTCTTCAATGATTTCATAATAGCGACCAATTCGATTTTCTTAGTCAGAACAACCAAGAACGCATGAATCACGGAGTAGTAAGTGGGAGGTAGGAAGGGAGGGGCAATTCCTACTTCCGTTAAGAAGGCTGTTGTAGAGGGTGGTAAGAGAATGGGGGAGAGACCGTATCTCATTGACCGTTGGTCAACCGGCCTCTTGGGATCAATAAACACCAAGTTCTCTTTGCTTGACTTACCTCCGAGAACGCTGCTTTTAAAGATTCAAAGTAATCTTAAAGTTGGGGTCATTGCTCCAGAAAAATTTTGTTTCGTCGCGCGATTATTCTCTTGTCTTTTACTTTTCTTTTTTCTCGAGGATTTTATTTTTGCATTAAAATTTATTTAAACTTACCTTTATTGCGATTATATGTAAATATTATACGTAATTTTCTGTCTTTCCTACGGCTGTATAGCCATTTATTCGTGCGCAGACCGAACGACAATCCCAGCGTTGATATCACCATAATCGATTGTTTGCTGTAGTTCATGTCACCAAGATAGGACGGAAATCAAAGAAATGCGATAAGTGCGTATAATATGTAGTATATAAATGTTTCCATTAACGTTCATTAGATATATTTTTCTTTCTAGCTAGACTTCTTATCCTTCGCAATCGCTACTTTATCGAGCGACGGCTGACGAGTACTCTAGCTATTATTTTCTTCAGCGAATTATTTTTCTGTAATCGCTATGGCACGTTTTGAATCACGAGACCTTGCTATCGTCACGCAACATATATGAGTTAGTTCTTCATTTTTTCATATTGCAAGGATACTCCACGTTAAGTTAAAAACAAGCGGAGGAAGATGTAGAAGAAAAATTGTTTGATGAAACTATGATATAAATTTTCCTCTAAAAACCATTGTATATGGCTTATCAATATCAATTTAAGACGGATTGTCAGTTAATTGTATTGCATTCTCAGTTAAAAAAACTTTTTTTCCAATTATGAATGAACGATAAAATGAAAATTAGTAATTATAATATAATAAATGGAGAAAAATAATATGAAACTCTTTAAAAATATATAAATTGAAGAACTAACTTTTACGTGAATTATTATAAAGTATGTATATATTTGCCGTAAATTATGCTTGCAGTCATAGAACTGAAGGCGTAGTAATGCTTTATTGTGAAGAAATAACTAAAGATATATAATAATTTTTTATTTGCATTTTAAAAGATAGCTTTCAATATAAACACATCTATTTTACTATGTCCTTTTCATGAAAACTACGCAGCTCATAAAACGATTTGTTCTACGTCTCTTAT
Organism: Mycetomoellerius zeteki; assembly: GCF_001594055.1. Taxonomy (NCBI): domain Eukaryota; kingdom Metazoa; phylum Arthropoda; class Insecta; order Hymenoptera; family Formicidae; genus Mycetomoellerius; species Mycetomoellerius zeteki. The sequence goes on from NW_017257331.1 coordinate 51,292, forward strand.
TTGTTTTTCTTTGAGATATTTTTCGTTGATTATACATGATTTATTAAACAGTTTCGTATAAATATCTCATTATGTCTTTGTCATTTCATTTCATTTTCTAAATTTATTCTCGATTTGTCGAGAAATCTTAGAAATTCTTAAGCATTGAGTTTGGCATTAGGAGGCTTATCGGAAAGATTTATTGTCGTGACTTATCAACTGCGCTATTTTTTCTAATCTTTTTTTGGAATTATAATCAATCCAGACGACATTGCACGCGATTGTCGCAATTATATTATAATTTTACACGTATTGTATATATGCACAAAATATATGACGGAAATATTTTAATTGCAAAAAAGTTAATACAATATCTTATTTAGAAAGAGCAATTAAATACAATGATATATATATATGTATAATGAAATTATATACAATCAGAAAACTTGTTTATGTGTGTATGTGTATGTGTAGTGAGTAAAGATGAAATACTAATGTGGGCTAAGAACTAAAGTATTATATCAATATAGGATAGCTTAACGGAAGGGTTGGTCTGCGTGAGAATGAAGTGGCGAGCTGACCTTCATTCTATATGTGAATACGTTCCAACTATTATACTCTTATATTGAGAATACTATACTATATAATATAAAATTGTATAATATGAGTTGCTGATCAACTGACAATAATCTTTCGGTGATAATTATTTACAATAGCTTGCACTAATTTAGACTAATATATATATAAGATAAATTAAATATGAGTAAATGCCCATAAGAGTAGTAGATACTAGGTATTCGTGTGCGAATGTGAAGTTTATTACATGTATATATTACATTATATATATTGAAAAACAATAGATAAATATTTCAACCCGCATTTTGGTCACCCGAATTTTTAGAAATTTGTCAGTAGTCGATCTATCTACATCTCAATAATATGGCATCGAATTCTTTGTAGATATAAGTAATGTCAATTATCGACCATTCCATATCTAATTCAATTAAGATATCGTAGATTTATATTAATCGATAATATCTTTCCAAATACTTAAGAAAGACTTGGAGGGAATATTATATTCTTTATAATACTGCATAATTTTTAATATTAAAAAAATTACGATATAAAAAGTGTCTCATATAAATGACTGATCTTTCGTTAATGGAATAACACGCGTGTTTTGAAATCATAATTCAGCTTATTGGACTATTAGCCTCGTTAGCTCTTTTTTCTTCTTGAGATCTACTTTTAATATTAGTCTTATGTAGCTAATCAAGTTAAGTGCTTTAATATATAGGCTGAATTTCCTGAGAAATCAAGTTTTTTTTCATGAGAGATTTATCAGGAAGGCGTGGGCGTTCTTAATTTCCGCGGATGCTTTTATCGCCTTTTATCGAAACAAGCATTGAGCCCAATAGAACTTCTATCATCCGAACTAACAAGAGGCAAAACGATTCCTATTGATCGTTTGTTAAGATTAGTCGAGACACATGTGATTACTATCAGCTGTCACCCTGATATATTGAACTTTACATATAAAATAATAAATTTTAATAGTTTTAGTTTATAAAAATTGTACGTGCGCACATACTCTCACAAATATATACATGATATATGTATGCTAATTCAATTCAGTATGCTGAAATTAAAAGAATATACTAGAAATTAAGAGAATTGCAACTTTCTTTTATTCATCATTTTTAATGAACATATTGAGCGTGTTCTTGCTGCCGCTTGCATCAATTGAATAACCTTGTGCATTCTTATTTAATTCTAATGTACAATCAAGTACGTTTTTAAAACACTGAATGTTCCATTATCAAATATTTTTACACTGAAAAAAAAAAAAAGATTGACTGTTACAGCAAATTAGATGGCAAAATATAATATAGCATTTTTAATTGGATGAAACAGCCAATTTTTGGTTGTGTTAGTCTATCTGCAATGTCAGTATAGGATTTCGATTGGCTAACGCAACCAAAAATTGGCTGCTGCAGCCAATTAAAAATGCTATGCCATATTTTACCATTCTAATTTACTGCAGCAGCCAATTTTTTCTTTCAGTGTAGTTAAATTTTTACAAATATTTTTTTAATTAACTGAATAATTTCTCTTCTTCTCTTCGATTTTTATTGTGATAAATAAAAAAATGGCACAACAAAGATTATAAACAATCTTAGCTCAAATTATATGTATATATGTATTATATATATATACATATATAATAAAATCGTAAGTTTGAGTTAAAATTGTTTATAATTTGTATCATTTTTTTATTTATTTTATTATGATAAAAATCAAGGAGATGAAGAGAAATTATCTAATTGATAAAAAAAATCTCTGCAAAGATGTAGTTAAAAAATTTTGACAATATGGAACATTCAGTGATTCAAGGATACTCTGTACATTACAAATATTACAATCGAATATGAATTGCACAATGTTATTCAATTGATGTAAACGACAGCAAGGCACGCTCAATATGTTCATTAAAAGTGATGAATAACCGTGAAAAGGGTGTTGCATTCCTTTAATTTCTAGTATCAGCATACTGAATTGAATTAATATTGCTACGCGGAGAATTAAGAGAGGGGTGGAAGAGGAGGTGAAGGGTTAGGGGATGGTCGTCCTTGAGCGACGGCAGCCCTTCATAAGGTATGGTAACGTAAGGTAGAGAAGTGTGGTAGGGGATGTTGCAGCACCCTAGTTCTTCAATACAACTATCCCACCTCTTACTTGCCCCAGTAGTCGTCCATTGAACACAGTCGCGGTTGTACCAACGTGTTCCGTCCGTATTCGAAAGAGAGATAACAATTGTGTCACGCAATTCAAGATTGACGAAAAGATAATTGTAACGGACTTTCACGCCAAATCTCATCATTGAAACTTTTACTGTCGATTGGTGAATTTGATGTTAAAATCGATGTGAACATCTCTTTTCAGTAGATGGTAATAAAGAATCGCGATCTTTCATTATTTTTTTTTACTGCTTCTCCAATTTCTTCCAATATTCTCAATTCTCGATGAGGAAATGCCATTATTCATTTTTTATAACTACGAAAGAGTGAGTGTTAAGAATTGAGATTAAGATTGTGTGTATTACAATTAAAGATTGAGAATTTTCAAGAACGTAATATGAGCAGTGATGGAAGTTTTTTGAATCATCTAAAGTTGTGATCGTAATCAAAGCAATCTTTCACTCATCCGATCTTCATCTGCCTATAAAACATTTGTTTTAACATATTTGTTCAGTTCCTTCCAATATCCATAACAGGAATTTATTTTGATTCTTGTGAAATTATCGTTAACATTAAAATAGATTTAATTGACGATATTCTTCAAAGATCATAAAATAAATTATAAAATCTTAATTTTTCGGATTATGTGAATTTGTATACTGTGCGTTCGATATTGAGTGGCAAAAGTGAAGTGAATCTTCAAAGGAGTCAATTGAGATTCACGATTGAGTCTGCAAGTTTGTCTTCGTCCCAATCGGACGATTCGGAGCCGAATTTTGCTAGACAAGAAATAGAGGACTACTGCAGCGATTCGGAGACTGAATATTATAATCGAGACTTAAATTGCTGGTCAGACAGTTTCGTCGTGTTAATGAGCGATTCCTTTGAAGTGATATCGCTGCCGGCCGACATGATGCAGGTTCTTTGAATGTTATGCGACATTTATTGGATTTAATAAAATATTTCAAAAGAAACTTCAAATTTAAATCTAAACGTGTTCAGAAATAATATGGAATATAATTATAGAAAAGAAAGAAAAAAACGAAATATTTTATTTTTCTTTTTTAAGAATTTAAATTGATGATATCACGAATACACAAGAAAATTAATCTAATTTATTTCAGCATTATGTAGTATAAAATATCTTTAAAAAAGTAACTGACAGTAAAATAAATAATAATGATAATACTATATATACTATATAATGTATACTATAATTTTAAGAATGAAATTAAAATATATTTGGAAAATTCGAGTATCTAATAATTTTAACGTGTATCATAATTCTTCACAGTTTTAAGATGCTTCCCAATTGACATAAATTCAAAGTAACATTAAGTTTATAATTTCTCAACAATGTAACTGTTATGTAACACCGTATTATGTTACATTTATATCGTTGAGTGCGAAATTACAACATTGGTGTTATGTTATTTTGAATTTATGTCGTCTAAGAAGCATCTTAAAATTGTGAAGAATTTATTGCGAACAATATAATTTTAAATTTTCTATGTCAGCCGGCCAGCTACGGGAAGAAAAACAACACCTGGTACACTAGTCCGGCAGGCGGTGGAGGTAGTAGGAGCGGTACCACTGGGACCGTAAGTGGAGTTGGAGGGTGGCAAAGTAGACCGCCAGCGGTACCGAGTCTTAGCCGGAAAGCTTCCATCACTGAAGAAGCGCCACCCCCTGGTGGCGGAAAGCCATCTTCGGGCCGCGTCATTCGTATTGTTAACAATCATGATCATACTGTTCAGGTAGGAGAATTGAGAATTGTTAGTTGTTTACATGCGGCAAAATCGGCCGAGATCTATATATAATTAATCTACGCATTGATTCTTCTCTTAACTCTTGTTAACTCTTCGCTCTGTTTTAAAAAAAAAGAACTTTTTTCCTCTTTTCTCAATCTAAATAATATATACATATAAATAAATAACATGTTTTATATGATAGAATTTTTGTTTTAATTTAAAATGATTTATTTTATTCTGCGTGTTTGTTAATATTATGTGTTCTTTAATTATATAATATAATTTTTCTATTATTTATTTAATTTTAATTTGCGCTTTTTAATTCTTTTTAAATTCCATTTTTATCTATATAAAATTAATTTCTTAAAAAGATATATTTTTTATAAGGAAGATATTTAAACTATTTGAAACATCTGTTTTTGATTATTATTTGTTTTATCTTATTTTACTTAATATCATAAATAATTAAAATTTCCTTTGTTGTTTATACGTTGGTCAATGTAATTTTTAAGGATATACAAACCTTAATGGAATCATTTTTTCATCAGTGCCGAGTTCTACTAAATCTTCGTACATCGCAACCTTTCGAAGAAGTTTTAGAAGATCTTGGACAAGTATTGAAGATGAACGGAGCTAAGAGGATGTTTACTGTTTCAGGACAAGAGGTTAGTTATTATTCAAATTTATTATTTTATAGATTAAAATTAAAGAATACTTAAAACTTGACAAAATTATATATTCTTCTAGTGAATTAAAAATTTATTCTCTTCTGCTATGAAAAATTTAAATTTATTAAATTTTATTAAATAAAATTAATTTACAAATCTATTAAATTCTCATATTTATATACAAAATTAATATCATTTTAAACTTGGTATTTGGAAAGAATCTAGAAAATGTCAGTGCGTGATTTGAAAGTGTAAAAAAGAAAAAAGGCATATGTAAATTTGAGGTATCAGCATTGTACTTGTAAAATCGACTTGGGTGCGACGTTAATCCATAAATATGCATGCCGGACTACGAGGAGAGGCAAGACGGGAGTAAAACTCGAAGCATGACGATAACGGGGTCGGCCCTCGTTTGAGATTTTACGCGAAATGAGGTTGTTATTTGTATGTTCCATAAGTCACCTCTAAAAAAATTCTTTGTTGTTATTACTTTAAAAAATTTTAATTTTATACAGTATACGCACAATAGAATTATAAAAACGAAGTATTCTGTTATAATATATTCGATCTTTACATATAAGAAGTCTTCCGATAATTAATTAAGTATTACATATTACATAAATAAAATTTATCTTATAAACAGTTTATATATTTTGATATAAAAAAAACTGATTTAAAGATTGTATGGATATGTTATATCGCTTTTCGAATTTTTCAAAAACAGCCTGGAAAATCGCAAAAATTAAAGCGTACTTTTGTAAAAAAAGAAATGATATTACTCTAATGTAATATGTAATACTTAATTAATTATCGGAAGACTTCTTATATGTAAAGATCGAATATATTATAACAGAATACTTCGTTTTTATAATTCTATTGTGCGTATACTGTATAAAATTAAAATTTTTTAAAGTAATAACAACAAAGAATTTTTTTAGAGGTGACTTATGGAACATACAAATAACAACCTCATTATTTAAAAAGACAATTTTAGTCTGCCATTTTGAATATAATAAACTTACCTATTCAATATAATCTCATCTAAATTGTCCTTTGTCTGCGCAAGTTGTCAGAATAATCTACATGTGTGACTAAAGCAAGAAACTTGAGTAAGGTGTTTGCAAAGTCCGGTATTGCAGTCAAGATACAGTACGTGATAATCATAATGTTTTACTTTGAAGCTTTTCCACATCATCGATGCGGGCTTTAAAAGCTATTGTATACGACATTCTATATGACAGACTTATACTATACATTAATATTGAAATGCATCGTCACAAGAACTTACGACAAATGTCGAAAAAGGAAAATTAATATCGAACATTACGATTGAATTTTTGTAACATTGTAAATGTCAATAAATTACACGGTTATATATCTCTCACAAGTCACAGGAGGTGGTCGTCATGTAAGTGGAACGTACCCCCACGTGTGTGTAAAAAGGTCAGAGATTCATCTTTTCAGGTCACGATCGTACATGAATTTCAAATGGGCCAATTTTCTTCGTCAAATAGCACGTCATCGACCCCTCTCCTCTTTCTCTGCCTTTTTCTTTTGTTTTTTTGTCTTTCTCTATCTCTTTAATTTTTAATCTTATATTCGAATTGTAATATTTGCATATATTATTAACTTCTTATAATAATATTTAAATATATTTAAGCTTTAGTATATCAAATATATTAGTATATCAAATATATTAGTATATCAAATATATTAAAATATTTAATCGCAAGAATTTATTAATTGATATTTATTATAAATATAAGACTTGCAAAGAAATGAAACATACTCAATTCATAAAAGTTTATGCCATTTTAATGTATATACTGATGTATATAATACTGAGCAAAATCATCGAAAAAATATTTATTTTATAAGAACACATATAGTCTTAAGAGCATAAAGATAAAACTTTTAGAATTTGTCATTTTATGTAGAACGAATCTGTGAGAAAAGAATGAATGCATATTCATATATCAAGTATTCGCAAATCATGTTTTTCATAATTTATTATAGTAAGTAAATATCTAGCAAATGAAATTGCTCTATACTCTTATACAATATGCCGCTAGGTGAGAAGTTTCTCGCAATTGAGGAACGAGTTTGCTGATGTGGATACATTTTATTTGGGTACTGGGTCAGCTCTTGTTGTGGCTGGTGGTGTCACAACATCCCCGGTGCGAAGATCAAGATCACGTGGACCATCCACCGTTGTAGAAGAAGTTAGCCGTCAAAGAAGAGCTCGTAGCAAGAGCAGACCACGAGCTTTGTATGCTCCTGATTCTGAAGTTGTTCGAGTAAACGGTAAAAGTAACTAACGATCAGTCTTGATTAGTTTAATCTTATTATTAGTATTAAAATTGTACGTACTCAAATTAATCAATCAAGTTTTTGAAAAATTTATTAAATAAAAATTATATTATTTTCGGAATATATGATATTTGATCAGAAAATGACAAAGCATTGCAAAATTTACTTGAGAGAGAAAAAAATATTGCAAGGTCTGCTCGATATTTTTAATACTTTCGATGTTCTCATATTTTTTTTTTTTCTTTATAAAAGGCATACTTTAACTTCTGAGTTTAAGAATTAACGTGCTATATCATTAGCAGATTACAGCGTTGTAGAAGTGCTACGTGAGGAACCGGCCAGGGTGACGATCAGAGGACTTAGACGATCATTCTATCCTCCTTCTCATCTGCCTCCAGTTGATAATTCGCCACCTGAGAAGAAGCTGCAACTCGAGTGGGTCTACGGTTATCGAGGAACTGATACTCGCAAAAATCTTTGGGTTTTACCCAGTGGCGAATTATTATATTACGTCGCGGCCGTAGCAATCCTTTTTGATCGAGAAGAGAATGCGCAACGACATTATATTGGACACACAGAAGACATTATGTGCATGGAGGTAGGTAATATTTTCATTCCACAGTACGCAAACAAAAACGAAATAAGAGAATTAGATCCCCAAAAATATTGCACCCTTGTGTTAATTTGAGAAAAAGTCTTTCGAACGTTACAAATATGACGAAATTTCTTCGTCTTTGCATGATGAAAGTTGAATAAATATAATAGTGGAGTCCCATGATGAGGCGTATTTTACCGCGTATCGCGTAACGGCGTAACCAATCAGAAGCGATCCGCTGCTGTGGTTTCGTGTCTTACTGATTACTGATTAGTTACGCGATACGCGGCAAATACGCCTCATGGGACTCCAGTATAAGTTTAATCGTGTTTGTCGAGACATGTATTTTTGGTACTTTTTTTTCACAAAATTAAGTCTTCTCTAATTCTTATTAATAATTAATTATTATTAGTAATAGTGTTATTCATTGCCGTTAAAGTCAAACAATCAACATAATAATATAACTTTTTTGAACAACAAAAAGAAAAACATATACTTCCATTTCTAGGTTCATCCCAGCAGGGAACTTGTCGCGTCCGGTCAAAAGGCAGGCAGGCATAGGAAAGCGCAGCCGCATGTTCGTATCTGGTCAACGGAAACTCTTCTCACTCTATACGTATTTGGCATGACCGAATTTCAAATGGGCGTCTCAGCATTAGCATTTTCACAACTGGTAACTATCTAATTGGTTACAAGTAATTTTTGTTTAAATATTTATTTGGTTTATTTAGTTTATTGAAACAATTGAAAAAAAGAATAAATTGCAAATATTGTATGTACAATGCTTCAAATAAGTGTAGTACATTCAATTATTGACAAATAATAATATTAAAGAATAAATAATAAATTTAATCATAGACTATATAAGAGATGTAAATATAATATCTATAATCATTTGATATTATAGAATGGCGGTAGTTACGTACTTGCCGTGGATTCTGGAAGAGAAGCTATACTTTCGGTGTGGCAATGGCAATGGGGTCACTTGTTAGGCAAAGTAGCGGTAAGTGTATCCTCTTCCTTCCGATTCTTTATTAATTTCTACTTATTGGAAAATTGTACTACATATATATTATATTCATTATAGACTATGCAAGAAGATCTCACGGGTGCAGCATTTCATCCACTGGATGATAATCTTTTAATAACGCATGGGCGCGGCCATTTAACATTCTGGAATCGGCGAAAAGATGGTTTCTTCGAACGAACTGATATCATTAAGCCGGTAAGTAATATTAAATATACAACTCTTATGTGCTGGTAGTTTTAACATTTTGCATCGTATTGCAACTATAATTTTTATTGCAATCTAATAATCTAATTTTTACTATAAAGGTGATTTGATATATTTTCAGCCGTCCCGTACACACGTGACGAGCATCCAGTTCGAACAGGATGGCGACGTCGTCACGGCGGATAGTGATGGTTTTATCACGGTATACTCGGTGGACGCGGACGGGGCATATTTTGTACGAATGGAATTCGAAGCTCATAACAAGGGCATTAGTTCGCTCGTCATGTTATCGGAAGGCACACTCCTCTCCGGCGGCGAAAAGGATAGGAAAATAGCCGCTTGGGACTCATTGCAGAATTATAAACGCATCACTGACACAAAGGTTGAATATTTTTAAAAACTTTAACCGTATGACACACTTTTTAGGCATGCTATTTGGAACTGCCTATCGGATAATTTTTATTCTCTCTCTCTCTACTTTGCTTTTAATTCCCTCCTTTTCCTAGAAGCGGTTTAAGCAAAAATGATATTTTAATTCTAATTCCGATTAATTATTTAAGTTTTTTGTTTAAAGCCTGTTATGTCAATAATTTAAGACGAATAATCCGGTGATCTTTATTCAAAGGGGTTAATTTTACATTACACAGCTGCCAGAATCGGTAGGTGGAGTCCGCAGTATATATCCGCAACGTCCCGGTCGAAACGACGGAAACATTTATGTGGGAACTACACGCAACAATATTCTTGAAGGTTCTCTACAAAGAAGGTTCAACCAAGTCGTATTCGGCCATGGTAGACAACTGTGGGGTTTGGCGGTTCATCCTGATGACGAGGTCTTTGCTACTGCGGGACACGACAAAAATATCGCTCTCTGGCGAAGGCATAAGCTATTGTGGACCACGCAGGTAAATTTCATAAAAATATTAGTCTTATAATTTGTCACAAATAGTGTGTCACATATTATTATAATAACTCGAAATATGTATGAGAACAATTGTCACGGCAACGGAATAATTTTAAAAGCTGCACGTGATATTTCATATTCAAAATAATTACAAGTTTATTATAAATAATATCTATTCTGAAAATATCTATTGATAAAAAATTGATAAGAATAAAATAAATAATCAAATATCTGATGCATAATTCCATTCTGATTTTCTGGCATGTTCTTTTTTTAGATCCGATTTTTTGTTTAATTATGCTATTCTTTATAAAGCTTTTTAGGCTTTCATTTTTTATTTATTTTCGGTTTTTTTTTAAATAAAAAAACGAGAAGGAAAAGGTCGATATTCTTTATATATACGTAAGCACATATAATGTCATGTCATAAATTTTAGGTGGGTTTCGAGTGTATATGCATAGCCTTTCATCCATTTGGCGTGGCATTAGCAGCCGGATCATCGGAAGGTCATCTTTTGGTACTTGCGGCTGATACCGGTGCAGCCGTGGCGACTCTGAGAGTGTGTGGATCGCCCCTGTCTTGCATCGGATACAATCCTAGTACGACACAAGTTTATTTCGAAACATATTGAATACTATACAAATTCAAATTAGTAGAAAGTTAATTTACAAAAACATTAAAAAATAATATTCTAATCGAACAATTCCCACTTTTGTTTTCAACATCTTTTTAAGGGTTTATAAAATTTACTTTAATCTACTGTCTGCATCATAATTTTCATTTACTTTTTTTTAATACTTTTACATATAACATCGCGTGTAAGGCGAATTATTTCTATGCCTATGTAAAAATATATATAGGTTCAATATATTTTTGTCTGCCTGAGCAGCTGGAGAAATCGTGGCTATGGGTTCTCAAAACGGCAGCGTATATCTTTTTAGAGTATCTAGAGATGGATTTTCATATAAAAAGAGCAACAAGATCCGCGGCACGCAGCCATTAATGCAGCTTGATTGGAGTTCTGACAGTCGTTTTCTTCAAACCGTCACTCAAGATTATGATCTCCTGTTTTGTAAGTTTTCGTCTGTTATGTATTCTTGAATATCATACTTCCTTTTGACTGCTGATTCCATCTAATTCTGCTTTATTATTTTTATAGCCAATAGAGTTTTCGATTTTTATTAACTTTTAATAAACTATAAACTATTATCTTTATATAACATGAACAAATATTACGTGTTTAATTAATCCAATAGATATGAGAAATTAATAAACATTCCCAATTGGAAATGATAAATTAGTTAGAATAAAAAAACTTTGTGAAAAAGACTTGGACACATTCTACTTTGTGTATATTCCAATGTAAACTTTGCTTCTAGGGGACGTCAAGGTACTATCGTCAGAAAAAAGCCCATTGGTTATGAAAGATGTCAAGTGGTACACCCACAACTGTACTGTTGGTTATATGACTTCTGGTTAGTTCTTTGTTATTCACTATAGATATAAGAGAAATAGTTAGACATAGCATTAATAGAGGAACAGGGTTTAAGCATAGAAGAAACATAGAAGGAGAATGTGAAATACTCTTGAAACATGGACGAAAATCTAGAGTAGCTCTTGAAGTAGCAAAAATGATTGAACAAGTAAAATTTTTACGCTTATATTTGCAGGGCAATGGAACAACCGTTACTATCCATTGACCACAGTTGTCACTACCTCTAGTAGATCAGCAGCACACGATATGCTGATAAGCGGTGATGCTGAAGGGTATCTTCGACTCTTCAGATATCCATGTACCAGCGCCAAAGCTGAATATGTCGAGGAAAAGGTGTATAGTTCGTTGGTGGCCTGTGCCAGATTCCTCTACAACGACCAGAATGTCGTCACTGTCGGTGGTACTGACGCTGCCTTGATGCTTTGGGAATTGGTCGACGAATAAATATAGAGTCACTAGAACACCCTACTTATTGTTCATGTATGTCGTAGCGACAAATACGGGCGCTGGCGCCTTTTAGTAGATTTTAAGCGACGAGAGAGATGAGCTTCTTTGGGAGTCTTTTGGTGAATTTAACATATAAAAAAAATACCCATTAAATAATATAAAAAGTGTAAATACGTGAAGGAAATTATCACAAATCGTTTTTTTTTTCTTCAATTTCAATTAGAAAATCCAATTCGACACCAGTTTATTTGAGCATTTTAGATATTGATTATGTATTTTTAACACGAGGATTTATAGTTTCATTATGATATGATCTATTCAATTCGCACTTGATTCTAAATTTTGTTGCTTCAACATATAAGATATTTTATTTCATACGAACAGAACTTTAAAGATGGATTTAACACTGAAAGACAATAATAAAATTATATCATACAAGTGTATATGAATCTTGTTTTTGTGATCGATTACTTTTACAGCTCGATAATTCTTGTACAGGATAATTTAAAACTTTGCTGATCTAAAAAATTTTCTTATTATTTTTACTGTTATTAATTTTTTCTGTTATTAATTTCTGTTATTAATCACTGTTATTAATTTTATTAATTTCAAATTATTTTATTTCGTCACAACCGCGCAATATGTAAATAAAATATAAAACATTATAATTGTTGGAGATAATAGAACGACAGAACTATAATTATCTCCATTTTTCACAATATCTATTAAATCTGAAAAATGACTGTAACTAAAAAAAAACAAGATCATATATACACTTAAATAAATTTTGATTACTTTCAATCTTAAATTCATCCCCATGTTACCCTTACATAAAAAAATATAGCATTATATATAAACCAAGTTATATTAGTGATTGTGAGATAAGCCAATAAATATTGAGATATCCGTGTGTCGATACAAATAAGCTGGGAAGCCTTGCAGAAAACGTTCGACATCAACAATCGAGGCTGGAGCACAGACCTTTGCATAACACATAGTGCATAAGAAAATAAATCAGAATATTTTATTTCATTCAAAAGGAAGGAAATGAAGGACTTTGATTGGTTCTTATGCGTTATGTAAGATTCTGTGCTCTTAGTTAGCGTATAGAGGTATTCTTTACATAAATATATATATATACATATATATATATACACAGAGTGACCCATTTTAATCTATCACCCCAAATATTTCCGTTCCCTTGAATTTTACAAGAAAATGTTTCAGACAAAAGTTGTATGGTTTCAAGGG
>NW_017257331.1:64745-90072 GCF_001594055.1 Mycetomoellerius zeteki
CTTTCGAGCCTTATAACTCGAAAAATACTTAATGAGAAAATATTTTATTATAGTGTTTTGGAAAGCTCTCGAGGTAAGCTACAAGAATATGTAATGAAAAATAGTGGGTTTAATTTAAGAAATTGAAGGTGATTTTCATGTGACCTTTAAGCGACTATCCAAGGTCAAACCAATGGTACCATTTTATGACCCCTTTGAAACCATACTTTTGTCTGAAACATTTTCTTGTAAAATGCAAGGGAACGGAAATATTTGGGGTGATAGATTAAAATGGATCACCCTGTGTGTGTGTATATATAATATATATATATATATAAAACTTGAATGTTATGTTTATAACGTTCGAGCTTCATAATGAAATTAAATTATTTAAACTATCTCTCTTTAATGGGAAGGAGGAAATGCACTCGCTCCTTTTATTCTTTTTAGCTGCACTATACCCAAAGTGAGATATATGTGTATAGTAAGTATAATCAGATGGAGTCGCGATTAAATGTTTTGGTCGATGTAAAAAGCATTGGATAGATCTGATAAATAATGAATAGCGCACTGTTAAATGCTAAATATTAATTTTTTTTTCATTCAAATATCAGTCAACGAAATAATGGAGTTATCATTAAATGAATTAAAAAATCAATTTATATAAAGGAAGTTTGAACGATTGTATAGAACAAGCATTATCAAGTTCAAATGATATGGCTCTTAATTGGATCCTATCCATTTTAATACATTCGGTTATAAAATTTTAAACATGCGACACGCGAATAATAAATACGTGATAATATATGCACACCCAGCCTGGAGCCTCGGCATTTATCCTCTTCCTTTTCTTCTTTGTCTCCGTTTCGTGAGACGATCAAGAGGCGGCAGAGCTTTACTTGCAGATAAAAGCTAGGAAAAATCTGATGTAGGATAATGAATAGGCATTTACCACTGCCAGAAGATTCGGATTCTTGGATATTGAATGAAAATAAACAACGAAGCGGGCGGAAGAAGTTGGGGAATGCAATTAGAAAGATATCACGCACTGTTAATCATTATAGTTTACAAGAGCGTATAAATGTATAAGAGTTTCAAGAGAAGAGCTTTGTTGCAGGTCAACGCTTCTCTTATGAGCCAGTTATCCTTGTTCACATAATTTTAGAAGGAAATGAGGGGGAAAAAAGAGAGAACATGTTTTTCTTATTCACATACACAGTAGTTTGTAAGAAGCGATTAGGATCGTCACTGCCAAGATGTCGCGAGTTTAAAAGATTTTAACGAATAACGATCAAACTTTGTTTGCGCCATGTAAAATCTATGTCACGTTTATCCTTATTTATACGTATTCAAGATCAAGATTCGAAGTTCATCCGGATAGATCTAACAACAAGTCTATAAGTCAGGAGAGAACGAGCATAGCCGCATAATGCGTAGGCAAACAGAAATTCATGTCTGATATTGTAAGAATGCTTGATATAAATTATAAACTATCGCTGTATTCTTTATAGATAGACTAGATGCATGATTTCTTTTATATACATGTATTATGTTGTTATGCGAATTTGTTTGGATAGGATTTAAGGATCGATGAAAATAAAAGATCAATTTCGAATTGACTTTGGAGACTTTGTATGTACATCAGTAATCGTCATTAATACTTCTTATGGATCTGACATTTTTGGATCAGATGTTTAGATATTCGTTTGTCACGACTACCGATTAAAAAACATTTTATATTCTTATCAATTCAATATTTTTAATCCATTATTTATTTTTTATCTTATGTTTATTTTTTCATACACAAACATCTGCCGAATACTTAAAATTGTCCAAATATCGGACATGATACACTGACCATTAATGAGCTATAACGCATGAATATTAAATTTATGCGTGATAAATCTGATTCAAAAATTTCGTACTCCCCGAAGTAGAAGGCATTAATGAAATTTTACTATTATATGTACTTTGTATCATGGTAAGTGTGACTTGGACCAAATTCCGATCAACTTATGCGACAACATCGAGTAATGTCCGTAATATTTTGTTAATAAGGATAAATTATCAATTTTTTATTCTTTAGAAAGAAAAATTAGATTACGGAACAAGATAGTGCAATTAGAAATTTTGCCGTCACGTTAATCGCCGATTGAGTTAATTGGAGTTTATTCGTCGGTTGGAGTTAGCAAAATCATATGATTCCCTCAGGATTCCCCATGGGCTATACCATTTTGATTTCGTATTTTTTACTTTATCGAGCAAATAATTAGAGTTTAGTTAAATTCGTCTTAAAAACGCATAGCTATAGATATAAGGGTACTAACACGTAAAAAAAAAACAGATTTTTTGCGTTTGCGCGAATATATATATATATACACTCATGGACAAAAAGTCACTGAAATACTGTTTCTTTTTTTATAAATTTCGGAATACATTCGATATATAATAGAAAAAATTATTTTCTGGGATAATTAGAATTCTGTAATATCCTGATCTGAAAATATATATATACGATACTGAAAATGTATAGTTTACGTTATATATGTTACAAATTTTTAGTACTATGAGGATATTTCGCAACACATCCTAAAAAATAAATTAGAGTCCTATATTATTAAGTATCGGATGTTCGCCAGCGACAGTATGTCCGGTATAAATAAATGTACAATAGAGAACAAAAATGCTGATATAGCAAGATTGAACTGCATTTGTACCAAATTTCTCCCTTTTAACGATTGATTATAACTGACTATAATCGCTATAGAAAATGATGTTAGGCAAGGAGTTAGGAAATGTATAGTGGGAGAAGCTTAATATGGATATAATTTCACTGCTTTTGAACTGGACGTTTTTGCTCTCGATTGTACAAATATAAACTCAGTGCGTTGCTCGCACAAGTGCAGAAAATTTGAACAAAAATCGATGATATATTATCCCTCTCTATTTAGATCGTGATGTTACGCGAAACATTAGTGATAGCTGAAATATTTCAAAGTATATATATTTCTCTATCTGAGATTTATCCGAAAAATGTTTTTGGGCCTCTTGTGGCAGATATCAATATAATATAACAAGATTAGCAAGCACTCACTTTTTATGGATTTTATGTTGTATTATATGTACATATATGCGCATACATATAGATAAAATTGTGCGCGCATGTATTAATATTGTAACTTAATGAATAATAATAATAATAATAATAATGACAACAATAACAATATGATATAAAATAAAATAATGATTCGGATAATCAACTATATATACATACTAATCGATAAAACAACGAATGTTTGACAAATTTATTACAATTTAGTATAAGGGCCATCACACATAAAGTGACATAAACTGTATAAACATAACATAAGGCCGACGAACATCTTATGTAAATCAATACGGTGTTTTGTCGGATGCTCATTAGTTCAGTAGTTTTATGCTATGGTTATTCATGAGCTTATGTCATTTTGTGCGTGATGATCCTATAAACTGTGTGAGTCTTTCATATAACCGAAGGGGTAACCACTTAATGTAATCGTGGGACAAAGTTTTTGAAATCATTATAAAGTTCATATGAAATCCTATGCATAATTTGATAATTATATATGCAATCATGAGAAATCATTGTATAATATTAAATAAAATCGTATATTTTACCAAATTATTTCATATGTAATGGAAAAAATTATTTGTAATCAGATGAAATCATATGAAATCATGTAATCTGTGGGACAATGTTTCAGCTAGTGGTTACCCCCTCGCATATAACATGCGGCAAGAAACGACATGCTATAATAGGTCACTTCATGCTGTTATCGACTTTTTGTAATTTTATTTTTATTTATTACGATCAAAAATTTCATTCACAATCGTTTCATTGCTCGCTCATATATCTCTCTCTCTCTCTCTCCCTCTCTCTGTTTTTGAGAGTTTCAAGTTTATAAATATATGTAATAGATATACGAAATATATGTATAGTAAACCTGTTCATTTTAGTTAAATTTTTACACTTTCTGTATACTCAAAACAAAACATATCTATTGGGTCGGTCGAAAAATTCGTTTTTTTCTATATGATTTTCATGCAAATAAAACGTAAATGAAGAAAAAAAACAAACGAAGTTTTTGATCTCAGTCTAACGTATAATATTTAAATTTATGTATATACAGGGTGTTTCCAAATTAAATGGCAAAACTTCGGGAGCGTGTAGAGGAGTAAAAAACTAAGAAAAAAAGTCCTATAGACATATGCTCCTTTTTGCTTTGTTTCGCAGGAAATCACGAAAAAAGAAAAAAATATATTTAACGAACCCTTGATCAACCTAATATATATTTTTAATTTAATAAATTTTTAACTCTTAATATTCTAAATATAATTATTTATAAATATATGTTTATTAACATAATACATTCGTTCGTTATTTTCCTGTACAATTCTAATATTAACAAATCAAAAAAATAGAAAAATTAATCCTTTGAATCAAATTAATATATTATACATTATTGCAAATTCATGCTATATTTAATATTTAATACAATAGTCACTAAAATATTTATTCTAATAATATTGAACTACGCATTGGAAATCTAAAAGAAACACTCTCGCGAAATGTTTTTTTCTTAACATAGTATGAAGAAAAAATATTGACATATTCTTTATATAATTTTCTTTTACAGTTTTTCTGTACGATAATAATAATATGCAAGAGTGTGTAGTTTAATATATTATTAGAATTTGGCGATGACATTCAATGCAATGTTATAATCTTGGACATTTTTTTTCATAATTATATCAATGCATATGAGAAATATTATGAGCACAAAATTATTTACGTGCTTCGGCCGCAGAAAAAATAATAAATGAATAGAGGGTAAGTAGATAAATTGATAGTAATACTAATACTGTTGAAATGATTACATTCTCGTGGAACTTGAATAAAATTTGAATTTGAGAAACGAAATAAACAGAATCTAAATTCACTTTATTTGAGATAAGAATTTACTTTCAGTGCATGGGATAAACATGGCCTAAATCATACCTCTGTCTAATACCTAATAAAAAAATGTATTCATATGCATATATGTAGAAATATCTAAATTGAAAATATATTTTTGTATTAAATATTAAATATCTTAGACTGAATTTATTATTAAATTGATCAAAAAGATTTTTGACACTATACAAATCTTATATATGTATATAAATATTTAATCTTACTAATGAATAAAACAAAAAAAAAACAAAACAAAAAAGAAACAAATGTTTGCTAAATCAGATAAGTAAGAAAAGGATAGAGGTTGATATCGCTAATATTTATATTTTAGAAGAAAAGGGAAGGAATAAGGAGAGGAAGGGAAAAAAGAAAAAATTAAAAAGAAAAGAGTACTAATAAAAATAAAGAAACAGATTTGATATCATAAGAATCGAATGAAATATAGTCTAAGCTAATCTAATTTAACTCTAGTATTACACAAATTTACAACCTTCTATAATCTATAGATTTAACTGACACATCGCTCCCATCTCTATATAAGTTTTCACTTCACATAATTTTGCTAAAATTCGGTGTAATTCCAGTGATATATATGATTAGCTTTAAATACTGCAAGCGCTAAAAACGATCCTTACTCCTATTATCTATACGCATGAAATTTTCATACCGAAGACGCGCGCTGTCCTTTAACATGTTAAGAATGAATTTCTTTATACATATAGCCATAAAAGATAATAAAAAGAAAGAAAAAAAAGGAAAGAAAAAATATTTAAAATGGAGAAATTGAAACTATTGAACATAATACATGCTAAATATTCAACCGTTATTCTTTTATCTTTTTTAACATTTATTGGTCATATATATATATATATATCGTATTGGTATTTTTTATGTTTGCGAATAAGTTATAATATAATCTGATAGAAAATTTATAAAAATATTTAAAAAATTAAAATTAATCTATATAAAGCGCGCGCAATTGATTTGCAACTAAATTTTGGAAAAAAATGTTTGATTTTTCAAAAGAGAAAAGGAATATGTATAATTTTAAGTTTACTTCAATTTTCCGTGCTGTAGATGTGCGAAAATATTCTTTTTTTTTTAAATTTATTAATACTTTATTTTTTCTCTTTCTTCTCTTATTATTCCTTTTTCTTTTGCTCTTCCCTTTTTTTAAATTATTCTCATTCTTTCCTTGTAATCTCTTTTTCTTAATTTATTAATGTCTTAATTTGCTTATTTTTCTCTTTTCCTTTCCTTTTTCTTTCTTTCTTTCTTTTCTCTCTTTCTCCAATCATTTATGAATTTTCTTCTTTCTCCTCTTTTATCCTTGGCATGTCCGAAGGTTGACTATCCAAAGGTTGACTATCGCTATTACGGCTCGGAGTATCATAGTTCGGAGTCGCACTGGGTGCATAAACGTTCGCCAATTGTTCATATTGATTTAAATCTCCACTGTGCTGACTAATCTCTGACATATTGCCTATATTGTTATTTTCTTTCGGAAATAATTCTCGCTCGTATTTCATTCTTTCCATGTCGCGGATCTCTTCTTGATCTCTTCTCGTCATTCTCTCTTGGCGACTCTGCAATGTATCACTCGTAATGTTATCGTTGACACGTTCGGTAATAGTGGAAGAGGGACCGCCAGCCTTGGTGAAGAGATGTATAGGTCGTTGAAATCCTTTGGAAGGATGAGGCGGTATAGAGACAACTTCGCATTGACAAAAGCCGACAGTAGATAGAAGATATTGTGTGAAATTATGCGGCCTGAATTCAATACTGTGATAATTTTTATGAATTCGTTCCTAAATAAAATGTAATTAGAGATCAGATATCGATTTAAAAATTTAAAAAGCAATATATATATATACATTTTTTTAGTAATAGTGTACTGTTTGTATATACTGTATTATTGGAAGCTTTTATTTTAAAAATATTACACAAAAATATTAGACAATCGCACAAAGCATTACTCACTGTGAGATTCTTTTTCTTGGTGTAACTAGCCCAACCCTGAGGTTCCAGTACGAGGACTCCACCAGGACGTAATTGCGCGTGCATACGCTTGAAAGTTTGTTTTAATCCAGCATCGCCAAAATTTAAGTGAATCCATTTAGTGATAGACAAGCATAAGATTGTGTCAAATTGCGTCTGTTCCGCACACAAAAGTGAATCGTTTTCAAGCACATAATTACCCTGAAATGAAGCATATTTGATAAAATTTAAATCGTGATGTGATTGTAACAAAAATATTTGACATTGTAATAACAAGATATATACATATAATACATATAATACATTACCTGCACAAAAATGACATTATATGGGAATCCTTTATGTTTATTTTTTGTAAATCCTGGAATATCTACAGGCCCATAACTAATTGGCATTGACATAGGAAAAAAGCTAGCATCTGAAGAGTCCCTCTTGTCATTATCTTCATTGCTCGCAGGACTTTGTACGCAATTAACATAGTGTTTCACATTCTTCCGAGCAATATTTATCAAAGTTCTATCAATATCAATCCCTGTAACACTCTTGGCACCAAAATCCCTAGCAACTGATAGAGTAATATGGCCAATGTTGCATCCAATATCCAAAATGTCCTTTTGTAGGAACAGTTCCTTTCGCTGTGCAAACATTTTTAATCTAGGATCTACTTCATGATGAGGATTTCTGTATCCATAATATCTATTGTAGTTTCCATATTGGTATCTAGCATCTTTAAGCCTAAAATTAGGCATAGCATGCTGTTGTTTCTTTTTTTTATCCTGGCTGGGCCTATGTTGAGGTCTGGGTTTCCATGCACCAGGCTGTGGAATCACTGGACTCACTATTTTATCCTTTGCATCAATTTTTCTTAATCTTTTATCCTTTATTTCTTCTAAACCTTTCAGTCGTAATTTATTTTTATCTTTCTGTGGACTTTCTGTCTTATTGTCTTTTAGACAATTTTCATTTTGTGTACTTGGAGTTTCTTCTAAGCTAATTTTTTCACCAGAAAGTCTTTCCGTTGAAGATTTATCTATTATGTTGTTTCCTTCAGTTTCCCTCAATTTGTTTGTGTCGTTAGGATCCACCTTTTTATATGTTCAGAAAATAAATGATATAAATATTTTACATATATATTCGTGCGTGTGTAATTATAAGAGAAATAAGCACATTAAGTATTTAAACATTTTAAGAATTAAAATAATATAAATTCAAAATTATCAGTTATAAATTACTGTCTCTTTATAAATAAATATATAAATATGAATAAAAATCTACTTATAAGTAAATATAAATGCATATGTATATGATGTATTCATATGTACAGTTGTTCTAAAGAAATATAAATGTCTCACAACTTACCATTTTTCCTTCGTCTTTTCCAGATCCTGAATAGGCTCTCTTCCTCTTCCTATTTCTTCGTTTCGAATTTCTTTTAGTCGGCGAAATGAGCTGTTTTTCATATTCTTCATTATCGTTACAGTTTGTCAAATTCAAAGGATCACAAATATTTGGAGGAATAATCACTTCAATAATCTCTTTTTTATGTTTTGGAGTAGGGAGGGGACTCGATTTTGGAGTCACAGCATTCATAGCACGATTTATTTCTTCGTCTTGCATGCTATTTAGATTCAAGGGATCACAAATGTTGCCTCCAAGCAAAAATTTCGTGGGAGGGATGATAACGCCTTCCTTCTTCCTACGTTTGTAGGGAGGAAAAGACTTTCCATTGCTGCAGAAGCTGCTTTGAGGTCGCTTCCTATGCAGCTGCTTGAAATAGCGATTGTCATCATGCTTATTGTGCTTTTTGTGTGAGAGATTGAAAACCTTTCTAGATTTTTCGTTTTCTTTCTTGTTGTTTTGACCTACTTTTGGGGGACGATCCACTTGAACAGAGGACATTTTGCTGAACCTGAAAAAATAAAAACAATGTGACATAATGTAAACATGCTAATAGAAAAAAATATAATAAAAACAAAGACTTATTTACAAGTAACAATATATAAGACGCTAATTTCTTTATATATATGGAAAAAATAAGGAGTAACATATATTAAAGAATAAGGAGTATAGATATACTGATTAACCGAAAAAACATCAAAAGAAAAAGAAATTATATAAGGAAAACAGAAAAACTCTAAAACATTAATTTAATTTGTATAACATAATCTTATGCAATATTGCGATAATTTTGAATATAAATACATAATGAAAATCTTATAAAATGTAGTGTAATATGATAGAGGTATAATATTATGGAGAAGAAAATAGAATAATTGTTATTATTTCTTAATGAATATAGATATGTTATATTTTGAAACTATAAAAAAATTAATAAACAAATTTAAATACATAACTAAAATTGTCTTGAATAAATAATTTAAATAAATGTTATTTAAATTTTTTAATTATAAATTTAAATAATGAGAGATATAAATTTAATAAATTATTAAATATTTCTGATGTAAATTATAAAATTATTTTTTTATAGCCAAAAGTTTTCGTATACAAAATATATATATATACATATTCTATTTTATTTTATTTTTAAACAAAATGCAATTAAAATAGAGTCTAAATAACAAAACGTAAAAAATGCTGATAAAGAAAGGAAATGCGTACATTTTTTACTAACACTTTCTACACTATTTCAATCTGTCAGTAAGTGCAATTAAAAAAAATTTGTTTATTCTCATATATTTTCTACGATTGGGATTAACTGAATTTTCTGCATTTATTCATTTATTTACACTAAATATTCTCCGGAAACTTTGTTGCCTGAGAAGGAAGGTTGTAAAGGTGGAAAAAAAAGCAGGTAAAATAATAATAGCATATTCCGCAGATTTGACAGGCCGGTAAAGAGATATCTATGTCCGCGTGGTGGCGCGCATGTGGCGCAGCGTGGTGCGCTACTGCTGCCGCCGGTGCTGCCACACCGCCGCCATCCGCCATCGCCATCGCCGCTGTCGTCGCTACCGACAGCACGTCGTGAATTCGCCATATTCGATGTTACGGGATTTTCTTTTCGTCAACATTCACACCGCCGATTACGAATATGTATGCTCACCTTGATAAACCAACACTCTCACTCACTTCTCTCTTCCAATCGCTCGTACGACTATCTTGATGATAATCCTCTTCGTGCGTCTTGTTGGGAACTGCGACGTCCATGTGACGCCTGCCCATCTACAATGGCGAATAACTGCTTCTCGAATGCGAGCGGCGACCGAAAGCTCGCGCCGCACCGCGACGCCATTTTCCATTAGGATCCACCGACAGGGTCGTATTAATCACGAGAGACCCTAAAGGAATTGACAAACTTCCAGAAATATATTTCATTTTCAATTTATTCCATTCTCAAATTATTTTTTAATTTAATTTAAAATTTCAGGAAAAACAATTTATCTTTTCGAAACAGACTGTGCAGGATAAAATTATATAATGTTGTGCGAGCTATATAAAAATAACGACTATAATTTGAAAAAGAACAGATTACCATACTATACTTATACTAATGTCTTTTCTACAATAGGGTCGCAAGTCGTAAGCCGTAAGAAATTAGTCAATTAAGGCCATCACACGTACAAAAATTTTAGTCGTAATCGTAAGACCATAAGCAAATCGGCCAATCACAGTTCAGCATTTAAAAACGCGAGATCTTAATTTTGATTGTGATTGGTCGATTTGCTTGCGACCTTACGATTACGTCTAAAATTTTTGTACGTGTGATGGCCTTTACAGTTGAATACAAAAAGAATAATTAACTGGGTGCATTCCGAGTTACGCACGAAGCGCATGATGCATCATTTGTTCTTGTTCACCAAATAATAAAGAAGGATAAAACGATACATCACGCGCTTCATGCGCAACTCGATACGCACCCTATGATTGATTAATTTCTTACGGTTTATGACTTGCGACCTTATTGTAGAACAGGCATATAAGGGCCCTCGCAGACAATATTTCTGTAATGGCCATTCTACAATAAGCCATTAGTCATAAATCAGAAGTTAGAAGCTGGAAATTGACGACTGTGATTGTCACGGTCAATTTCCAGCTTCTAACTTCTGATTTATGATTAATGGCTTATTGTAGAATGCGTGTAACAGTAACCTTAAGACGTGAACTTAAGCCGATGAGCCAATCAGGATATTGCTTTAGGTCTACGTAATTTAACGGAAATGGAAATAACAATAAATTTATCCATAACCTCGTAATAAGGCGAATTTCAACCGGTTGAAACTTGCCTTATGGATAAGTTTACTGCTATTTCTATTTCCGTTAGATTACGTAAACCTAAAGCAATATCCTGATTGGCTCATTGGGTTAAGTTCACGTTTTAAGGTTACTGTTACAGAAATATTGTCTGCGGGGGCCCTTATAATCACAGTCAATTCTTATAGATTACGGCTGCGATCCACTTGACGCTACAAACGCTTCGAAGCATTCTTTGATCAATTCGTAAAATTCTTTGTTCTGATTGGTCGCTCAAACGCTTCGAAGCATTTGTAGCGTCAAATGGACCGCAGCCTCTGGCATACGGCAATGACGGCATATAGCGGTTACACGGCCAATATAAATGATCCCTAAACGTAAATTTTCACGAGCTGCTCAAACCGGCAATTTTGACCACGTGATCCTTTCAGAAGATCCTTTTTGTCGCTGAAACAGTCGGTTTGAGCAGCTCGTGAAGTTGTACCTTTATAGACCCGGTTTTTCATTATCTGGTTAACTTCCCCTACAGCACAAAGTTGCGCAGCAACACTACTGCAATATTGCAGCAACATTGCATGTTGCAGCAATATTGCAGAGATTTTGCTGCAAATTTTGTGCTGTATGGATTGTGGTTAGGTTTTTAACCTTATGTTTTATCCAATGGGCTTCATCTGCTATGTCATAGATGAAGCTCATTGAATGAAACATCAAGTTAAGCTTAACCATAAGTTAATCAGATAATGAAAAACCGGGCCTAAGCGTCAGCAGGTGACATACCTGTCTGAGACAAATTTCTGTTTAACGAAATTATTGCTAAAATATTGAGAAAATCGCAATATGTAATTGCGATAATCAGAAAAGTTATCTGTAGATTACCTATTTTTGAAAAAAAAAAAAAAAGAAAAATTCGTTCTAGCATCTGCCCTTAGAGTGTAGTTGAGGTACAGATATAATTTCGTTTACTATAAAGTTTTAAAGACTAAATTGCAAAATCTATTACAATATTGTGAATCGACCTTCATAGCTTCGTAAAATATAAGCCAAAAATGTCTCATGGCGAAATATTCTACGAGACATACGCTTCTACAAGAGAAACAATAAAATATTATTGAACTTGATTATATTTGCACCGAAAGTAATAGGAGCAGATAATTTTATTTATTAAAGATAATCTTTTGAAAGCAAAATTGCAAAATTCGGCTCTGTAAAAACTTTCACAACTGCGTAAGAAATATAAAGTAAAAAAAATTTCATGGCAAAATATTGTTTCTACGAAATAAAATTTAACAGAGTATATATATATATATATATAGTACTTAAATATAGTATGTATATGTGTGTATGTATATATATTTTGTGCGCGCGCGCGCGTGTGTGTATGTGTGAATAGCATATGTACAGACTTAAGGGTTGCGCACAATAGAAGAAATATTAGGCCTATTCTTTTTAGCTGAATTTCTTGCACGGTTCATCTTTTCTCTTTTTCTCTCCACGTAGAGAGAAAAGGAAAAAAGATCGTGCAAAAACTTTAGTTAAAACGAACAGATCTATTGAGAACAAGGGAATAAATATTAAAATTTCAACCTATCAGAAACCACTGCCATACACGTACAATTTCTAATAAGTTGAAATCTTAATATTTATTTCTAATTATTTATTGCTAATATTTTTCTATTGTGTGGTGTGTGTGCGCAGGGCTTTATAGAGTACGTGATATACAGCCTGAAGTGTGTCATCTATCAGATAAGTCTAATGTACGATCGAATTTTTGCAGCAATGTTAACACGAATGAAAGAATAGTCGTGTTCAAACTCGTGTAAACCCCGTTTAGCGTAATAACGGTGGCGCCTTTCTCGCCTGTTAAATTGTCTTGATCGCGCTTTTATCTCTCATTACGATTTTCTAAATCTTTCTAGAACATTGAAAAATCTTGGATCGAGGGGGTAAGATTTCGAAATTTGGTGAAGAATGGCCAAGAATCGCGACAATCGCAATCGCGTAGATTATACAAGGCAAACAATACGATTATTCGAAGACCGGGATCGCAAACAACGTGATAACATCGCGGAAGTCGCACGAACATTTCCATGGGTAAGTCGGGAATATAATCAAGTTGGGTCAAGTTTTATCAAATTGGTTAATCCTCAATTTAGTAAGTTAATTATTACATTTATTAGTAGATATAATTATTTAGTTCAAAAAGAAATTTTATCATATTCGGATTACAAGAAGTCTTTCCGCAAAACTTTTGCATTCATCTACTTTTTCAATACTATATTGAAGTTTTCAATAAAACATTACAATTTGCGTCCAAGTTACGTTAAATTAAATACTGTACACATACTACACATATATATACATGTACAAGTAGGTACGCACGCTCATCCCAAGCAGAATCATATAATGATGTTCAAATGATATCAAATAATGAAAAATAATAATGATTTCGAAGCCATATTGACACCATTTTGATATCAGCATGACTTTTTCTTCTGCATGCATTCGCTCAAAAATAGTATATATTTAACACAAATTTGAATAATATCTTGATGTCTCTCAATAATCCTATACAAATTAAGATAATTTAGATTATTAAATTAAATCAATAATGATATAATATACGGACAATGAGAGCGTTAACATAGCGCGGGAATTGGTGCGCAATTTATACAATAGTCTAATAATATTCACATTATATATATATATATATTAAAATTATACAGTGACTGTCGATACCAACTTATTTGAACATTTCGGTTTTTTTCAAACCATCTTCAGCAAATTCGTAGATCGTTATCATAGATGTATTAACAATAGTCCTACCTTCTGGTTGGAGACAATTCCCAACCAGACGATAGGGAGACACTCCTCGGTCTTACATAGAACATAATTTCAACATCTTGCAACTATTGTTAATACATCTATGATAATGATCTACGAATTTGCTGAAGATGGTTTGAAAAAAAACCGAAATGTTCAAATAAGTTGGTATCGACAGTCACTGTACAATTTGAATATACAGGGTGTCCCAGAATGTATTATGCGAATATTATTAGACTATTGTATAAATTGCGCACCAATTCCCACGCTGTGTTAATGCTCTCATTGTCCGTATGTTATATCATTGTTTTTTAATTTCGAGAGCCCGATTAGTATTTAAATTTTGATTTTAAATCAATAATTATATTATCAAATTGGAACGTTACAGGTCTAGTTTTATTTTTAGAATGAAGCATGGAGCAGCTCCTCACATTCCTCTTACACATCCCCGTTGTTCGTAATTTCTCCGACAGCAAAAAGAACCATGCCTATACCTCCGAATGCTCCTATCAAACCGAGGAAACCTTTCTCAAAAGAGGGTTTAAAACCTAAAAAGCTACACTTTACAGACAAAGAAAAAGATGAAGCAGAAGACGAAAACTATTCTGAAGGAAGCATAGATTTGTCGACAATGTTCAAACAGAAAACAAAATTTTCGAAGATACAGGGAGAAACAGGAAGATTAGATCACGAAAACTTGAATACCATGTTGCAAAGTATGCAACTTGAGCTAGAAAATAAGGAGAATAGGCAATATGGACAGGAACAACATGAAAGAAGAGCGAAAAATAATCGTTCCATCGCAAAGGAACGTGCGAGAAATATTAGTTCTTCCCAATCGTCAAAATTAAACCGCAGTTCAAAAGGTGAATTTGTACACTTCCGTATATGACCTGCTGGAAGATATTGATGATTACGATTATAAAATTAGCATAATAATAATAATAATAATAATAATGTTGACGACGATGACGACAGGATGGTAATGACAAAGATGATGATAGTAAAGATGATGAAATCAGTGAATTAATGAATTAATGAGTTTATTAAATATTAAAAAGTTATTCAGTGTAATGTCACAATAATAATTAAATTAGTAATATTCGTAATTAATTGATCATTAGTATAAATGTGATTATTAAATCAGTGTATAAATAATAAATATATTAATTAAGTGTTTATTATAATTGTTAGATTGCAATTGTTGTTGCGTATACTTGTATCTATTCTATATGTAAGTCTGATTTCATCCACTATTGGATATCTGCCTCTTCCATTGTACATGGGTCTTTGGAAGAAAGGAGTTTGGCGTTAAAATGCCACGCTTGTCATGCGTGTTGACGAGTGCATATATCCATTGATATATACATGGGACCTACAGTTTTTAACACACCGAATTCGAACGGCGATGGCAAAGATACTCTCGGAGAGATTTGCCGTTGCCTTCCGAGTGGTGGCAATCAAAATTTGATGTTCTGGATGGACTTAAACCCCCGGATCTTTGGCACAGAGAGCAGTCACGCTTTGCGTCACGATCACTATATAATATACTCGTATAGAATCATATTTATCATAGAATTATGTTATTGACTAAATAAATGTCGTTGTAATGGTCATTATTACAATGGTGGAAATGTACGTATACAAGAAAAGATTGTAAAACGTATAAAAGGATGTATAATATATTTTCTTGTAACAAGCTCTAATACATTTGTTATTACATCAAATAATTATCTTGCATATGCAAGAATGACAACAAATATTCATGTGTGCACAAAATGCCTTCTGACTCCGACATCTTATGTAGTATTTCGATATTGAAAAATATACCCTTTCACCCTAAACGCTTTACTTTATACGTTTTAATATTGTTTACGAATAAAAAAAAACAAACTCATAGCAAGACTATATTATAAATTTGCAAAAAATCAGTTTTTTTTTCTTAGGTTTCGAAAAGTACTCATGTATGGCAGTATCGCAATATACGGATACAATAAGTACAGATGTAAAAATGAGTAAAGAAGAAATATTATTATGGTTACAATCGCAAAGAGACATAGGTATGTTCATCGAATGCTGTAGGAAAACTTGTAAAAAATGGCGATATTGTGATGATTTCCATGATCCTGTGGATGTACCAAAACTTTGGTATTGTAAAATGAATTCAGGTACGTGTTTACTACTGAATTATGAATATATTGACACATACCGGGTATTCCATTTTAACTTTGCCATCGAAATGACTAAAAAACATTCTACGAAAAAAGAACTAGAAACAAAACTTTTATCGTTTTGGGAGCAATATCTGATGAATTGATTAGATTTCCAGTCTGGAACACGTGTTGGGATCAATCAAACTCAAGTCGATTTTTCAATAAAAGACATTTTGTTACAGATTCAATTGGGTCTCAAAATAAGATTTGCATCGATTAAATTTTCAGTTTGAAGCTTATGTTGGACCTAGTCAAGTCCAAGTCGATTTTTTTTACATAGGAACACCTTATAATATTATTTATCCTTGAAAAATTTAATCCATCTCAACTCATCAGATAATCTTCTCAAAATACTTAAAAGTTTTGTCTTTATAGTTATTTTTTCTTAGTAAAACTTTCTAGTTATTTTGACAGTAAAGTTAAAATGGGACACCCTGTATATATTAATCGATATATACATACGTATATATATGTATACATCTTATATATATATATATTAAGTTATATTATATTTTATTACTAAAAAAAAATTCCATTTAAAGTAATTAATATTAAGTATATATATATATATATATAATTATAATGAAATATACACAATAGTATATTTAATATGATAATATATAAATACAAAAATTAAATACAAAGACATATATCATATAGATAAAACTGTTGCTTCTTGTCTCGTACCGGAAGTGCCACAAACAGAGGCAGTAAAAGAAGATTTAATAGAAAATAAATATAATAGCGGAAGTCTTGTATGGGGTCACATGCATGGTTA
This sequence comes from Mycetomoellerius zeteki, assembly GCF_001594055.1. Classification (NCBI taxonomy): domain Eukaryota; kingdom Metazoa; phylum Arthropoda; class Insecta; order Hymenoptera; family Formicidae; genus Mycetomoellerius; species Mycetomoellerius zeteki. Next base: position 81,739 of record NW_017257331.1, read on the forward strand.
TCCATGGTGGCCCGCAATCGTAGATGATTGCTTTGAGACCTTACGATATTACGAATTAAAAGAATCATCAATAATCCCTGTAAGTTCCAAAAAAGATAAATATATACGATGTGAAGTAATTAAAATTTTATTCATTTAAATACATTTACATTTATTTAATAAATTTAACATCTTTAATTTTTAATTTATTTAATTAATTTGTTACAATTTAACTTATCAAGATTACGGAATTAACTTATTATAATGTAACGAATGATGCTTGCGTAGGTAAAATATCATGTAACATTCTTCAAAGATGATATAATTCAACATGCTTGGCTTAATCCCAAAAGTATCAAAGCTTTCACAAAATGTAAGAAAAGCACTATTATGAAAAAGGTATCATATCATATTTATTTATTTATCCAAAAGATTTAAAAATATTTAAGGTTATTACCATTCGGTTTTCATTAATTTATAATGTATAATATTTCCTTCTATCGTTTTATATATTCTCTATTATTTTTTCTTTGGATTTTTATTTATTCATTTTATTATTTTATTGTTCAAACAGAATAAATTTTACAAAATAAACGATAAGAAACCGCTAGAAAAAGCTTATACTTTGGCACAAAGCGCAATTCCATTATCGATATTCGAAAGATTGCAAAGATTTAGTTATATTTCGCGCTTCAAGAATATGCGAGAATCTGTAAGTCAATTGAACGAGGAGGAAGATAATGAAATTCCGCCTACACCACCTGAGTCAAACAAACGTATGACGTTAAAGAAGTTTCGCTTAAAAAATAGACATTACACGAAAAACAATTTTTAATACATAAATTACATTTCTACGAATATTTGTTTATATATCTTTTTATATTTTATAAAAACAAATTTTATAGATATTTTGTTAAACATTTAAACACTGCAAAAATAAGTCAGTGACGACTTTTTAAGTTATATTTAGTCTAGAAGTATAAAATTTCGAGAAAATAGTTTTTAATTAAAACTATAGATATATGTTAATTAAAATATAATCGAATTTAAGAAGTGTTACTGTTGTACTGTAAATAGTGAAATTTCTTCAAAACTTGATCAATTGAATTCTATTATATTTTAATTAATTCTATTATTCTATTATATTTTAATTAATTCTATTATATTTTAATTAACATATATCTATAGTTTTAATTAAAAACTTTTTTCTCGAAATTTTATACTTGATCGGTTTAATTATATTACACTTTAATTACATTATATTTAAGAAATTAAATTTGAAGGGGCTAATTAGAAGTCAGCGCGCGATAATAAATGCTTTTGCTGAAGATGGCCAAAAGTTATGGCCGAAACGTTCAAATTATAATAATTAAAAATATATTCTATACTACTAAATATTTTTATGAGTATAAATTTGCGCACTTCTTACCGCGCTGACTCTTAATTAGCTCCTTCAAATTTAATTTCTTTAATCTTAAGGAGTCCATTATTATTATATACAGTTTTTCTACATTATATTCTTTACATAATGTAATATATTTCAAGAATAATAAAATTAGATTCATCAAGTCTTTGGAAATGTTACATTTTATTTATATTATATTATACCAAATTAGCTTGAATACAATAGCTAACTGACAGTCGACTACATTTTAGTCGACTAAAAGTCGACATTCAGTCTGACTTCAAAGTCGACTTTTTCTACCCACTGACAATCGACTAAAAGCCACATCTTCCGTAACAGTAACCGTAAGACGTACCGTAAGAATTAGTCAATCACGGTCAAAAATTCTTTTGAATTCTTAATTCTAATTGGCTGATTCTTACGGTACGTCTTATGATTACTGTGTGCCATGGCCTTAATAGTCGACTTCGTACTGTATGGGAATATATATATATATAATAGCAAATACACAATATTATTAGATGTCGATATAATGAAAAACATGTAAAATGATAAATAAAAATGAACAATGAAGAACATTTTTTAATTTTTCAATTCTGTTAGACAGCGTTTAATTGTACGAAAAGCATATATTATTTACATTTTAATTCTAGAAAGCATAAAAAGAGAAGAACACGTTTCAAAAATAAGAAATCTACTTTATCGATATAAAACCAACAGATTACTTCGTTCATGTATATACGTAGTTCGTAATAAGAAATGTAGGACAGAGGGCGAAACTTGAACGTGATTGAATTGTTTTAACAACGTATTACGTCAATGAATTAATTGCTTAAAGCTGTCATAAATTATCGCAAAAATAAAACGCGCTGCTATGATAATTTTGGAAAAATACATAAAATTTAAAAGTTTTTTAAAAAATTATGAAGAAGGGAAAACGTTATGGATAATATTTAGATAATATTTAGATTTATATTAAAATTTAAAAGACAATTAATTTTATAGAAAATTATATTAAATAATAATGTAGAACTGAAAAGAATTATAATAAAGAATTTGGAAAAAAATTGAAAAAAAGGTCATCTACTACTTGTTTTTAATTCTTATATATTTATATATTTTAAAAGTTAACATTTTTTAGTGATCTATATATATATCTAACTAAAAAGTATTATAATTTGCAAACCTGTGCAAAATTGTAATCCTTTAAAAGTAACATAAGAATAATTATAATTCTAAAAGATTATAATTTTGCAAATTTGTTTAGAAGCGCAATAATAACGGAATATTAAATTAACATCGAGTTATTTTATAGGTATATTATAGGTAATTGGGGTCACAGATATGGATGGTTTTTTTCCATGACATGCTAAATACTAAAATAATATTAGAAAATGATTGTATCTTAAAACCAAAAATGTAGTTGCGATATATTTTTTATTGGTGCTGTCGATATGCTCGTACGTAGAACGTATATTAACACGCCGAACAACGGTGAGACGCGGTATCCGCTGACGTCACGATGACCCGGCGCGACCCCGGTGAACCCCGGCAGCGATATTAACATAGCGATTTACAATTGCTTATACGCGCGTACAATCGGTTGGTTTCCGCTCATTGATTCTCTTTTCGCGTATCTATTTCATGCGTTTTAATAAATCCGTTATTAAACGATCTACAAAATGCGCGAATAAATATAAACCAAATATGGGGTTGGTTTTGTTGCATGTGAAACTTTGCGTTGCATTTCTATTATCAACGACATAATAATTTAATTTTAATTTTTAAAATTACGAAAAGGAAAACGTAGCGCATCATCAACGTAACTCTTAATAAAAATTGTGTCCGAAATTGAGAAAATCTTTTTTTCAGTTTTCATTTATAAAACTACGAAACATTAATTAGAAATTCTTTTCCTGAAATGTAATTTTCCATAGAAACGGAAATTATACGTTACGATCTAAGGCACACAATCTAAGGGCCACGCCCGTTTATGAAGGGAATGGCCAAACGATGTAGAAGAGGTCCACTCTTTAACTATCTTTCTCTCTTTTTGCCATCGATCCTCTATCTATGGCACTCCCATGTTTGTCAACGACCTACGCCCCCATCATCACACAGTTTCCAAACTATATAGATATATAATCAATCCTCCTAAGATTCCATTATAATTTCCGTAGAATTCAATTTTTTGTATCTATACATTACGCAAAAATAAAATATGATATACATATGATAATGCGCATTATATAGATAATAAATGTTACAATAAGATATATAACATCAATCGAGAGCTACGTTTGTGCGAGTCTTCTTTCAAAAGATTTCCATACGTTTTCTTTTATAATTCTTTTTTTAATAATTCATTCTGTATATCTTCATAAGAAAATCGTTTCTTTACTATTCTGCTTAAGGACCGAACATTGATTGTTACGCCATTGGCAACCGCGTTGATCTCGAGCGAACGCGTTTACAAAGCGTAATAAAAAAAGGGGAGCTAATTATAGTTGCGGTCTATCTTGGAGAAGCGAGGGGACGAAAGAGAACATAACGACAAAATGAAAATGAAAAGTACTTGTGTGGTAGAGAAGGGGAAGGGAAGAGTGTAATCTTTTCGAGTGTCGCGTATCCCATCAGAGAAGGGCCGTATGAAGCAACTTTGAAAGCGCCTGCACTTGTCTTTTATGCATTACATCATCTCCGACATATCTTTTATCTAATATTATCGTATGTTACATTTTTCTTAAAAAAACTTGAAAATTCTTGAAAAATTTTATCAGAAAAGAAATTAAAATCATATTAAACATAAGTTTTGTTCTTATTTTCTGTACTCAGATTATCGTCTCAGATTATTATTATATGACTATCACTACAAATTAATCTTAATGTATAAACGTTCTTATCTAAATTAATATTAATTTTTGGTGAAATTATAATAAAACAGTGTAGAGCCATAATTAATTTTACAAATTCGCATAGTTAAAAATGAATGTAACGTGACAAATCGATTTTTTGAGAGTGATTTGAGGTGATGAAATAACGAGATTTCGAACGTAGAAATCTCAATCTTATGCTTGCCTAGCAACACGATTTGAAGCCGAAGTCACGGGAGCATGTGATAACGAGACGCGTGTACCCGGGCGAGCATATCTCGGGTTATCGGCTTTTTTCGGTGACAGTGAGTAGCGAATGAGCGTAGAAAGTGTATGAACTATGCGAAAGATATCAACGCATGGCCACGTTGGACCACAGGTCATCGAGCGAGAGATAGATCCGAGACGATCCGCCATCAAATCAAATTGAGCATTTTTCATTCCAAATAATGTACAATATGCATATAAGCGGGCATTATTATAAATACAAACAAATGTTAAAGTTACACGTAGTCGCGCGCGCACATATAAAATTAATGTGTAAAAAATAAAAATACTACATCGAAACAATATTCATTCATAGAAAATTGTTTTTATTGTATAAAAGGAATATTTGTTCCATGGAAATAATTTCGTTGCACCAATCTCACGCGCGCATAGTTAACATGAGATAAAAGATTCTGAAGGTTTTCTAACTTTTCGATAGCTACCAGCAGAAAAGAAGAAGAGAAAAAGAATAATGGAAAGAAGGAAAGAAGAAAAGGAAAGGAAAGATTAGGAACAAAATTCGCTCTCTAAATGCTACTTCGAAAATTACTAAGAATATGGCGGTCAATGCCATCGCCTGGCTACTATTATAGCCGAGACGCCTGGTATATTTTCGTCGTGACCTACTAATACACTTTATGAAGTAAGTCTCGTCTTGAATCATTTCTCTGTAGGCTCTGATAATTCAGAATATTAAAAAATCCTATTATGTGCCAAAAAATTAGCAATAGTCTCATCAATTTTAACGTATGGTATCGGTACAACGATAAACAATAATTGGAAATTCGAAACGGGACATCTGCTGTGTCTCCTTTAAAGTATTAAGGCCCGTAATTTGCACCAACGTTACTTTAATTTTAAGCGAGGTTTAAAACTCTCTTTGTCCCTGTCTCTTTTCGGTTTTAAGTCTCGTTCAAAGTCAAAGTAACGTTGGTGCAACCAGGCCTAAGATCATTTAAAGCTTTTACGTTTGTGCAAGTCTTTTTATTGCCATGTACACATGTCTCGCATATATAATTGATTAATACTTTTTTAATATTAGTACATATAACAAATTTGAAACTAGTAGCGATAGAGGAACGTCGTTCCTTGTCACATTTCTGCTTAAGAAAACAATTATTTATCGAATAATACATCATCATTAGGATTGTGTGATTGCGGATATTGATATCTTGTATAAAATATATACATATAATATATGTATAAGCTATAAAAATTAGAAAAGTGCGGCAATTGTAATAGTTTCTTTTGAAATATATTTGGAAAAAAGGATGTATTGCAAATTATGATCAAAGAATCTATTAATCGTTGATATTAAAATCGTAAATTATAAAATGTTACAATATTACTCTGATATATTAATATTATTGTAATGTTTGTCAAATATCTTTCTGTTAAGGATATTATTTCTGTCAAGGATTGCCCATTTGAGTTTTACGTCTTGGCAATTTATCGACAAGGTTTTTAAACAGTCTCTGTACATGGTGTGACGATAGGTGAGGTATTACGAAATCACGCGCTTCCATATATTCATGAATACAGTCGCTCGCATAGGAAAAGTGCATTTACATGTGAACAGCTCGGGTCTCTTCGGGTCGGCAAATATCTGACTTTGTTTAACGTACAATTAATTTCGAGCTTGAAGTATGTTCTTCCACAATATATAAGTTTTTAAAAAGAGAAAAGTGTCTGTTATTGACTATCCTAACAAGTAAATTATTACAAATGAAATATTTTCATAAGTTTGACATTTCAATTTTTTCACGAAAGATTAAATATAACTTGAGAAAGAACTAAAATAATTATTACATCTTCTTTTATCTGCTTGCAAATACAAAATATAACTTGAAGCAACTTGATATGAGCTTTATGATGATCTTTACACATATTATCCATCATTCTTGTTCTGCGCATCAAATTTATTTTGCTGTACTGTTATCACCGAAGCCTCTGGCTCTATTTCGTAAGAAGAACGAATGATGAATGCGTCGTTTCGATAAAATTTTTTGAATTTAGGTCACAGGGTAACATTACGGGGTTGTCGGGGTCGGGATAGGTCGATAAGATTATTGACGTTAAACGGTTATAAGTGCATCGGTTATGTAAAATGATAATATGACGAAAACGAGATTCTAGGTCGACAAAATGACACGTTAATATAAAATCAGGCTCATTAAGATTTAATGTAAAAACTGCTTGTTCAAACGGAAAAACGCCTTTTATTGCATCGCTATTGTTTGTTTTTTACTTTATACATTTTATTTTATTTCATTTTTTTATTTTGTTGAATTTTATTTCTCATTACGCTTTCTTTTTTCATTTTATTTTACTTTACTTAATTTTTTTTCATTGAACTTAATGTAACTGTATATTTTATTATAATTCAATAAGAATTTAATTTGACTTTATGCTTCATTTTCTATCTCATTTTGCATTCTACATTGCTTTTACTTTATTCTATAATAAAATATATGCATTTTTTGGATCGCAGTAAGAATAATCAGTAACAAATAACAACTGAAAGTATACCGAATGTCAACTTTCGCTATCTTTTCGCCACTGTTTGCTCTTACCCTGCGTGTATCGTGCGTGCAATCATTTATTCGTATTGGTCACGTGATTGACGATTGACGATTGACGATTAGCTGCAATCGGAAAGCAGAATATTTGAATTTCAAAATCTATTACACATCACACGCGCGCGCGCGCGTGTGTGTGTGTATATATATATATATACATACCCAGCAAACATTTTGTACGCAAGATAATATAAAATTGGCAATAAATTCCAGCGGAATAATACGTCAAAACTAGAGCCTACTGTGTCCGCAATAGGATTTCCAATATAAATCATATTTGAAGAACATATTTTGAAGTCAAATTGAAACCAACACCAGAACTTTGATAATAGCAATGTGATGACAGATTGATGCCAAATGCAGGTCAAATCTGTTGTCTAACGCGCCGACAAAATGGTGCCAAATATATTTGACGAATAGATAATGTTGCATTCTTTCGTGAAAAACGCTGACATTTTTGTAATAGCAAAATTGCTTAAGATTTGCTGTCGATTTGTTATCAACGCGTTGAACAGACCTGCTCGCTTTTCACCGTTTCTCTGTCATATACTTTGCCGACAAGGTTATCGCTTATTTGGTAGGAATGTGCTAACAGTACCGGCAATAACAAAGTATGTTTCTTATTTGCGGCCATAATCTGTTGTCAACCTTGTCAGTCGCAGAAAAGGTTATAGGGGTATACATATAATAATTCTATTTTCGCGCACTCTGTTTTCGTTATTCGACTCCGCATGCAAATTGAAACGAGCTTTGCCAATATATAATTGAAGCCTTACGACAAGAGTCCTACGACACTGGGCGGTCCTGCGTATGTGTTTAATTATTGGAACGCACGCACAGCGATCTTGCAAGAAAGCATGTTTAACCTGCTGATCAAGGGGCGTGGTGACATTTTGATGTCACATATACATATAAGTAATATTTAGACGCAAATCATCATAATAAAAATTAAAAACGCTCATTATATATATTATATTTATATACGCGGGCGTTCGCGCGCATACACACGCAACAAATTGACTTTTTTCCTAAAAATAAAGCTGCTATGGAAAAATAACAAAATGCGAAAGTTATGAAAGAGAATCCGCTAACTATTCTCCATAGAAAATTTTACAAAGATCTTTAAAACATGCCAAACAACTTAATAAATTATGAAATACCAAGCAACAATTTTAAATTTGCTTAAAGAAATACGAAAAGCTTACTCTGCACTGAAAAAAAAGATTGGCTG
>NW_017257331.1:90379-115274 GCF_001594055.1 Mycetomoellerius zeteki
CCAATTAAAAATGCTATGCCATATTTTATCATCTAATTTGCTGCAGCAGCCAATCTTTTTTTCAGTGTACGCATACAACACAATCATAATCAACTATTTCTATTAAAAAAACTAAACATTTGAAAAGCAATTTTTCAGAAAAATGTCTAATAAAAAAATATATTATATGTGTATATTTTTATAACATGCCATATCAGGCCATAAGTGACTATAAATGGTAACACTAAACTAGCATTATGCCGTTAGAATATAACTAATCCAGTAGAAACAGTATGTTAAAAAAAAATTCCATTTACAGCAATGTGTTTGTGTAAGTTAATGAATAAATACGCAATGCGTTAAGCTATAATATATTGTTATAAAATATAGTATATGTATTACTGTGGCCGGAATCAGAGATGCAAACCGGTTCTGAAGCGGTGGGCCAACCCAAATTTGGATGAACCAAAGGCAAACCCTAAACGGAGTTTCGACTAACTTCATTTAGATCGATTCGTCTTCTTCGTGAATTAAAATAATTTTATTTATAATGTTCAATATGTCGACAATAAATTATTATATTATTATCATATAAGTTTATTATCTTAATAACCTGCTAATTCTTTTCAATTTTACTAATTTTTTAAAATATATTTTCTTTTATATAAAAGCATTAAATAATAATTTATTAACATTATTATTTATTCGTATAATTTGAAATGTATATGAACAAAATTAAAACTAAGGCATAAACATATTGTAATTTTAAAATGATAAAAAATGAGAGCAATTTGGGGAAATCTATATAAAATAATTTAAAATAAAATTGAAATTGCAGAAGAGTGTAGCGATTTTTTTTACTTTTTCTTTCAAATTGCTATGGAAAGATGCATTTCGTCTCTATGTTAGGATAGAATATTTAACAAAATATATTGCAAAGGATATCGCGCCTTCGATTCTCTTAACGCGTATACACGATGGCACGTAAATGCAGTCATTGCCCCGGCCCGCCAGGCCGGCCGCCACCTGCGCCATTCACGGCCAGCCAATCCTCGCGTCGCCGAAACCGCGTGAGACACCGGCTCTTCCCCTTACCTCTGCTTACCTCCCTTTGGCCTTTGCCATGCCAACATCGCCAACACGCCGGGCCGGGCCGGGCCGGACCGGACCGGACCGCGGCGTTCGCGGAGCGACGCGACGCGACTCGCCTTCTGGAGTTCTGAAGTCTCGAGTCTCGACCTCTCGACATGCTTCCGTGCGCGCGCGCGCGCTTCCCCTATGCACAACATAGGCAACGTAGCGCGGTAGTGAAAGAGTTAAGAGTGCTCGGTCGCTCAGTGCGGTAACGGCACGTTGCCGCCGCCGTCGCCGCTGCCGCCGCGAGTCGCGAGCCGCGATGGGGGTAAGTTACGACGGTCACAGTACGAAGTACCCTGGTGGGGACGCGCGCAACACGCTGGAAGGGGAAGTCGACGGTGCGTTGCCAGCCGGCCAACGCACAACGCGGCCGCTCAGTTCGCTTCGATCGACGGAAGCAAGTGGGTATTGTTCGTGTTTAGTCGATTTTTTCCTTCTCCTCGCCTCGCCTCGTTTCTCTTCATTTTCCTTCATCTTGTCTCTATTCAACTCATTTCTTCGTTCTTGTCCATTTCTATTTATCTCGTCTAGTTTCTCATCGTTTCTATTCGTCTCTCGTATCATTCCTGTTCGTTTCTATTCGTTTCATTTCGTTTCGTCTCGTCTCGTCTCGTCTCGTCTCATCTCGCTTTACTTCGCATTCTTCGTTTCTTTGCATCTTCATTCATGGCGTAATGTTGAATTGTAAAGTACATAAACGAAGAAAAACGCGTAACATTTTTCGCTCGTCGGAAGATAATCAACTTTTGGACGATTGAAGAAAGTGTGAGCTTTCTATCTTGGAGTTTAACCTGATTCGCTGCCAAGGCCTCTGTCTACCCTCCTCTCTTCCTCCTTCATTGCTTCTACCTTCTCTCTTCTACCTCTTCTTTGCTCCTCGCCATCTTTCTACCTCCTCCTCTTTGGATATCGTGTGCTACACGCTTCCGGCTGACAGTGCGCTTTTTAGGCCTGCGCGCGCGACTCGCGCAATGGACGTCGCAATCCCCTCCCTCCCTTCCTCCCTCTCGCCTTCCTCCCAGCGTGACTCTCGATGAACCGCAAATCTCCCCAACGAGCGAAGAGGGTGGAGTCCGTCGCGGACGTTTCATACGAGATCGCGAGGCGTTCATGATACAACGACGACAACGACGACAATGATGATGATGATGACGACGACAACGACGACGACGACGACGACAAGCGAGACGCGTATCTGGGTGTATCAGACTCCATGCACCAAAGGACAGGCGCCATGTCGTCGTTTTCCTCCTCGAGTAACCTATCGATCTTCTTCAGTGGCGTAATGTGTGCGCACAACTATCTGGTAAATATCTTATTATTTGTCGTCACATAAGTGAAGGTTGTGACCGGAGCCGAAATCTAAACATAAACGGTACTTGCGGCCCAAGCGAGAGTGATTACGTTCAACGAAAAAAGCAGCTTAGCAACTGCTGTAAGATTCTTCGGTATAACTGGTTTATACGTTTAGATTCAGTGAGGAATTAAGAGCAAGAACCAATCATATTAAAGAATCTTACAACAGTTACAAAGCTGATTTTCTGTTGAACGTAGTTAGTTTATATACATTTTTCTTATAATTTCGGAGTGTTCACTTCTAGTTTCAAAAATAGATTAGTTATTTCTCCTTTTTCTTAATAATCAAATTTCTATTTTTTCTAAATGGTTCACTGCGAGATAAATCGTGCATTTTGAATATATCTGTTATATGTATAGCAACGAATTATTCTTTTTAATAAACCCTATTTGCAACACAATAAATAATAGAACAGTAAAAATAACTTTCTTTTTATTTAAAACTTAATTTATAAATTTCCAAAGTCATGTACATAGATTAATTTTATGGTAGTCGAATAACTTGTCGATCTGAAACAGCCTATAATTTATTAAAAAATTTTCATTGATTAAAATTTGTGACTTTGATGGTAAGCTATAGAATATATCGATAGCATCTATTGGACTAAGAAAAAATATTTTACACATTTTTCTCGTATCTTAAAATAACGTCTTACGTCTAAAGATAAATTTAGAAAGTCATTTGAATTTTTCAAATGTGAATTTTCTATTTTGGGTTACAACAAATTACTTTTTAAATTGTAAAAAGTAAATTATTTCAAATGCTATATTTTTTATTCACATAGATATATATTTACGTATATATATATATACACACACGTTATATATATGATGTTTTAACAAGAAATTGATGTACTTAAAATAATTGCTGTTTTCCAAAATATTTGATTCTTTTTTTATATGAGAAGAATAAATCACATTGTTCCACTTTGTTTTACATTTTTACATCTCCTATTTATGATAGTATCTTTTTCTTTTTCTTTCCTCTTCTTTATATTAATTTTACTTCTTCTCTATTCTACGATGCATAATTTATAATTTTATGCGTGATATATAATCTTTTAAGATTTTATTTTTAAGGATGCATATTTGAATTATTTAGAAACAAATCCCTTAAAATTTTATTTTTAATTTTTATATAACTGATTTTAAAAACTTTTTATAAATGTGTAATTTTAGTGCATATGTGTAATATTTTTAAAGATTTATATAATTTATAATTTATAAATACATATTTTCAAGAATTTTATATATTACAATAAATCAGAGAAATTTCATTAAATATGCCATTAATGATGATATATTTATTTATTTTTTATATTGTTAAAATGTAATTTTTTTGTGTAAAATGAAAAAAATGTGAAATATTATTAAGAGATAATTTACGAAATAATTACAATAAAATTTGTTAATAAAGAATGTTTTACTTATTTATGAATAATATCTGTACATATTATATTATGTTAATATAATTTTTGATATTAATATTCTATTATTATAATTATCGTTATTACAAATTGGTCTTTCGGAGCGTAAAATATTATAGCGTATGAAGTGTACATATTTATTTTCTTTTTTCTTTTTGTAGCATAAGATACAAGAATGTAAAATATGTGGTGATAACGAAAAATTAATATTTTCGGTATGATGTCGAGTCGAAGAGTGTAACTCATTATCAATTACGTAATCATGAGATAACATCGTTGCCACGTGGTTTTAGCATAGTTCATAAATGAATTAAGAAGATAAATATCGAATTAGATTAAACGCGCAAAGAATAAGTAATTAGTAACGTTTATGCTTGATTTGCATTATTTTGTAATTAAGAGCAATGTTTTCAAAAATTTCTAAAATGTCAGTATATAATTTTTAGAAATGACGTGACGTGATACAAATTTAAATTTATAAAAAATGTATTTTCTCAATATTTCTTAACCTAAATTACTTCAATTAAAACTAAATTATTTAAATGACTAAAACTAAATAAATATTGAATAATCTTAAAATTTTATTTTAGGAACGCAATAATTTTAAGTAATAATTTCAAAAGAAAATACATAGTATTTGACAAAATGGAATAGTTTTCACCTCTGTATTGGACGAATTTTGTTGGAATAAACGGCGCACCCAGTACTGATGGCGTGGTGTTTAATTAAATTAACTACGTTATAAAGCAGTTCCCTAAGGTCATTTCCGTATCATATCATATTTGTTTCATCGCATCACCCTTATTTGTTAATTTCTTATTCATTTTATATATCTCTGAATAACCTGAATTCACACATTTTTATTCACGAAAATTTGTATATAACTGTATATACATATAGTGCGTCTAAATTACGTTTCTCCTATCCATTTCGAAATAAGAGTCTGAAATAAAACATCGCAGATACGCAGTCTAAATTAGATAGAGAAATTCTCACCTTGAATATTATAGCTGTGCTTAACAACAAAACAGCTGTATTCTGCACGTGTATAAAAATGTGAAATATAAAGAGTTTAAAGATAGGTTTTAGATACATTTTTGAGACTTTACGAGTACTTTCTATAAAAAAAGCTATACATTTTGTAGATTATCTTCATGTATAGATCCATTGTTAGAATTAGGAGCAGCCTGACACTAAGCTATTCCTTTAGACTTTAGATACTTTAATCAAAAGTCATTATCACTTTGATTGATGTATGAATAGCTAGGTATATGTAACTACGAAAGTGTTTAACTTTAATTGTAGAGGCATATACGACGTTTAATGTACCTTATTCCAGAATATGAATAGCGAGCAGCAATATTATGCTTTTATCCTTCGCCGGATGGAAGAGCAGTAGACTTGCTCGAAACGCGTCGAGACAGAGAGAGAAGGGAGGGGGAGAGAGAGAATGAATATGTCGCGTCGAAAAATAGGTATAGCGCATGCGCGAGCGTGGATAGTCTGGCGCCAGCAGGTGCGGTTAAATATAGCTTATGCAACGGTATCCTCTCTCCGCTCGCGCACTCTCTTGGCTCTCTCCGCCTTTTTCTCGCTATCTTTCCTTCTCTTTCTCTTTTTCCTTCTCCTTCCCCCTTCCCATTTCTTTTTTCTTTCTCTGTTTGCCGAAAAAACGCGTAAACACGATTATAATATGTGTGATATAAAATTTTTTAAACTCATCCTAAGATAATCGTAACTTTACTGGTATATTTAGTTCATCGGAATAATTGTAAACTTTTATTTTCAATATAATTTGATTTCTACGAAATTTATAATATATAGATTTGTTCGACAGAAGTGACATGAAGTGTTACTCCGCGTTATTAAATTTCATAGATAAAAGATAATGATATAATAATAGGTTTTTTTTTATTAATATCTTAATGAAATATTCATTTAACTAGATGCAATAATATATATTCAGAGTGTATCTTATAATTATTTTCATTATTATATTAGAAAGCTAAAAAGAAACTAATAAAATTAATGTATTTACATTAATAAATCCAATACCAAAGTTAATGAAAGTTAATAAAAATAAATTTAAAATCCGATTATTTGACATAGAAGAACTACTCTCGGGGATACATGAAGATTTGAGATATTTGTAATTTTTTCAAGATGCAATTTTCTAGAGTCTTCCGATTAATATTATTTAATGAGTCATTATGACTCTTTTCTTTCGTACATTCATAGCCGCACGCGTATGATATTTATAACAAATGTAACAATTACAATATATAATTATATATATATATGTTATAAACTTAATAATTTATATAATAATGGTACTATAGTGTATCTTATAATTTACATACCCTATACTCTATTACAATATTAACACAGTATAAATATTATTTGTATCATTGTACTCTCTTCCCTCCCCTCTCTCTCTTTCTCTCTCTCTCTCTCTCTGTTTAAATTATGGAGAAGTGAATCATATAATCTATATCATATAGCAATATGTCTTAAAAGAAATCTCTTTTATAGTTCAAGTTATGGACAATAAAAAAACAAGAATGTGATAGAAAGAGAAAAAAGTAAAAAATGATTTGATAACATTTAATTTTATGTGATTTTTGTGCAAGTTTAATAAACAATAATAAGATTTCTAATAACTTATTTATGATCAATATTATTAACGCTATCAATTCTAACTTGTATCAATCAGAAACTTACGATCGTGAATCCGCCAAGTCATTTGCGTACTTTATTAATATGTATCATGTGTACGAACGTGTGATATATTGATCAACAGGCTTCATTTGCATCTGCAACAAACATGGAGTCTTAGTCGTATGTCTCGCATCTTTTAATAACCCGACATTTCCATTCATCCAGCATCCATTTTATTTCTTGCGTTTCTACGTAATCGATGGCTTCGCAATTCATATGTCGCAGGCGGATTCAATGTAATTTTTATAAGATATTTCAAGACATTTGTCGAATTTTTCGACGAATTTTTTGAATAAATTTTATTCAGTACATATCAATAAATCTATTCAGTACAGGAAAATTCTTTGTCCTCCTGTGCTGAATAGATTGTGATAACTATAGTTCGTAATTATAATTGTTTTCTTTAACTACTTCCCTCTAATAATAAATTTTCAAATACATTACTTTTCCTTGATGATACGGGTTCGAAAATATCAAAATGTACTATCAGTTTCTATCATAAATAATTACTTTTCAGTTATTTTTGTTTTTATGTCTTAATCATACGAAAAAAAGATTAAATTATTTAGTTTTATACTTAATAGGTATCGTCAAATATATTATATTCGATAATTTTTTTTTCGATCTTGCAACCAATGCTAAAATTATCAAACGTATTGATACAGATTGATTTCAGTTTGAACAAGTGTTTTACGATAGTTTACCGAATATCTTATTGAATGTTAAGAGAAAATTGGTCGGGTTATACACATTAATGCATATACATTTATTTTGCTATAGTTCAGTATTTTCTGTCTTTAATTCTACCTGTAAGTGAAATTTTATTTCACGTCTTTTTGTACGCGAAAATTACAATCGTGAGAAAAAAATGGAAGTATAACATTGCTAAATAAACGTATATGTGTGTAAAAATATATATTTTTATGATGGAGAAAATATTTTTTGTGAATATTTTATCTATTATACAAATTATGATAGAAAAACACATTGTTTTCTTTAACGTAGCGACGTCAAGCTTACAAAACGATGAAAATTTTTTCCTTGAGATTTTCGAGATTTCAACAGTTATCGGTATTCTACCGTTTCTGTAACACTTTAGATAATTATTGATAATAATACGTACGAGAGCATAGTACCTACTCTTTCAAACAAATCCAGTAACCCAGTATTTCAACCGTTTCAGTAAATTTACTTTTTGTTTATTCTTCCATGTATTATTCTTCCATTGCTTCGCATTTGTTATTTAATTGCACGTAAAATGCTTTCTCGCTTTGTAATTTTTCTAACAATTTAAAAAATCATTTGATGAAACGTTAAGTGTCTTTTCTTTGTTTAATCTTTTGAAATGTTTTAAAATTATATTTAAGTTGTCACATTACATCTTTCTTTGAATAAAAAACCTAAGTTACTATATCTGCGCAAATGAATATTTATTCGTAAATAAATTTAGCAGTCGCAGCCATCTTTAAGAAGTATGTTAATGTTCATTATGAATATCAATCTACTGCAGTTGCTAGTATAAAGAGCTATTGATACAACCATCGTATACGCCCATTGCGAATAATATCGAGTGATTGTTGTTTTTATTTACTCACATAAATTGTATTGTTTTTCGTAAATGTAATTAAAGTTTTTTTAAATTAATTGATTCATCTCATTATTTAATCTCATAAAAATATTAGTTATCGAGAAAAAATATTTAACAAAGTATTTTATATTTTATATACGTCAAATTACGTTAGAATAAAATATTTTGTAGATAATTATTTATTTATAATTTTATTTTAATACTATTATATAATCGGGAGTCTTAAAATATATGTAAGAAGAATTATGTGTATAGTAATAAAATGATATGTAAGATAAGATTATTATAATATTAATTTCTTTTAAATAAAAATAAAAAATGTTGCGTTATTTTTGTGTCATCTATATATATAGTCCACTCGTTAAAGCCGTGCTGGTGCGACGACCAGTTTGGAACTCGCTTTCACAAATATTGCTATGACGACACCTGCATATAAATGCAGGGATCGTCCGTCGTTTCTTCGGATTTTCGTTTTAATATTTAAATGTAGCCATACGGATGGCCGAAAGGTAGATAGGTTAGAAAGCAAGAGAGAAAACAAAATATGCGCGCCCACTACATAAACGTCGCTTTCAATGTAAAACGCAATAAAAAAACTTCAAAATGTAAAAGATCATGCTTTCTCATAATTCTCGCATAAGAAATTAGCTTCTACGATATTTCGATTTCACAAACAGTAATTCGATATTTATTAATTAATATATATTTATTAATTTTATTAATATAAAATTATTTTATTCATAAAAAGATAAAGATAGATAAAACATAAATAAACATTACTATTTAAAGATATATTATACTTACAAGATGTAATTTTTTCATTAATTTTTTCTTTAAAAAAATTCTTTTTTAGTAATTTCGGCAAGGTCCACATCCCAAGTCGGATGCCCAGCGAATAAAAGAAGAAGAAGGAATGCAAGAAAATGTTATTGAAAAAAAAAAGAAATCAAAGATCGCTCTTCACAAGACATCAAGATGGCTGCCGGCGGATGGAGTATCTGTTCACATCTTACCGGGCAGCATTAGATTGAAGTTGATGGTTCTAATACTGTCAGGTAAAGATGTCGTCAGGATTCCGAAGACGACGATTGAAACAAAAAATTTATCAACGCATGAAAGCAATTTTATATCCTCGATATAGAGTGTCAAATGTTACGACGTTACAATTTTTTTCATTTTTCTTTTCATCATCACGTTTTATGAGAAATTTTCGCATATGTATTTCTCTATGTATATAAATAAATTAATACGAACCTTTTATTAATATGAACAAAGGTCAATATAGTGTGCGTGAATTTGTATGTATGAATAAAATGTACAACTTGTGTAAAGAATCTTTTTATATCAATGTTTGCAGATAATAAATTTACGTGACTAAGAAATTTCTACGATAGTTGAAGATTTTTACCGTCATAATTTCGTAAACTTTTCATGTTAAGGTGTATAAATATCTTTCGTTTCCATATGACATATTTAATAATAAACAATCATATTTCATGAAATCTTATCAGATCATGATTGGTATGAGAATATGTTTACTCTTCTTTCTCGTATAGTCGAAATAAAGTCAAATCTTTTATTTTTATTTTTATATACTGAAATTGAAGAATACATTTAATGTGAATATATCAATATGTAATTAATGTAAAAAATCGTATTAATATTGCTTTGTTCTTTTATCTTTATTTGACGAAGGTTACGAAATAACATTTAGTAAAACGATATAGTGGAACGATTTTCGAGTAGTAAGTAATTTAACGTGATTCTTTTGAGTTTTACTTGGTCACGCGCAAAGCCTGCTCGTTCCTCAGAGGAAGAAAGGGGAATACAAAAAGATCCAAGTCTTCATGCGAGTAGTCTATTCTAAAAATAGAGGAAACGATGTCTCTCTCTCTGAAAGTTTCTCGACGAGAGCGGATTGAAAATTCATGTATACTGAATATTTCACAAAACTATAAAAGATATCATCAAATAGAAAAGTAATTACTTCGCTAGTATAAATTATTCTTTTGATATACATAATAATAATAATAATATATTTACGATGTATTAATGTAGAATAATATACATAATAATTATGTATTATATTTTTATAATGTATAATAATATGTAATAATCTAACTTATAATATATTTTTTTAATCATATATTAAAAATCTAATTTCTTTTCAACTTTTATTATAAGAATGAATGTTGTTTATTTTTTGACGCAGCAGCTTCAAATAAAACAATATAATTTTATTTAGTAAACATTTGATTATGACATTTTTAATTAGCGTTAAATTAATTTATTTTTCAGGGGATAAAGTATCAAAAGAAAAAAAAACGATCATATACAGTTTTATGAGTTATATATATGACAATAATGTTTATAATATAAATATTTCGGTTTACATATATTTACTAGTTTAAAAAATTTTAAATACTTTTTTTTGCATTTATCACAATATAATCATAATGTTTAAAAATTACAATACTTGTGTTTTAATTTATTGTCTTATATTACGTCTTATATCCTTTGATTTGATTGCATAATACTTTGTCAATTTAAAAAAATTCAAATTTTTATGATTGTTGACAAAATTTGTCATAAAAATTACCGATTACCGGTAAAATTACCATTGACTTTACCGATCATAAATAATTCCAAAAAAATTTTAATTTTAAAATTATTATAATTCTTGGAAATGTATACTTCAGACTCGATGCTTGTCAAACAGAATTCTGATATCATTCTGAATCTTATGATGTGCACAATTAATATTATAATAATTAGTATCAATACCTAGATTATCTAGGTGGTAAATACGATGCTAGCGCCCTGAAACACCGAGTCGTCAAACTGTCGAGACCATCGAGACACCAGTCACCAACACCAAGCTCCAAGTCTGATGCGATTTTATATGCCGAGGGTATCGTGTATACATACGTATACATATACGTATGCAAATGCATACATATATATATATAAAACGATCTCTCAGCTGTTTGTCCAACTCCAAAGTAGTCCGAGACGTCAAGATCGTACCACGCGAATTTTCCACGCTGCAACGTCGTGTTTATTTTTAGTCTCGAGTGTGCCATGTCACGTCGTCGCATCAACTCATCGACAGAATTTTTGCTGCGTAACAACGTGCCACGGAATTCTTAGGAACTCGACAAGGCAACGCATAGAGACTCGCAATTTACTTGACAATAATTCTCTCGTGCGATCCATTCGCTGCGAGTATCTATGCGCCGTTGAAATTGAAAGTCAGCTGATAACTCCATTGAGGATCCAATCATGAGGAAGACTCGCGTCAGCATCTTCCGCGATATCTACTATCAGCCGTATGACGACTGCACGAGGCTGAAACTCTATTCCAGCAGCAAAGGTGATCTTTCTGAGTCGTGTAATACCTGCACAGATTTTATAAGTATACAATAGTTTGGCCAAAACTCGCAGCTGCTTTAAGTTGTATTATTCAATCTGATTTGCCAGTTTTTTTTCCTATTTTCAATTCAAGGTAAAAAGATAAATTATTATTTACCTGTATATATTTTATCTGTTATAAACTTCTAATTAGAAGTTTGCATTTATTTCAATTAGTTTATATGAATAGTTGTATTTGACAAAGTATTGATATTTTACTTTATATTTCTTGTTGTACAGCTAGCTTACAATTAATGCAACGCATGTCATTGCTGAAGAGATTGAAGGTCCACAATGGTTGTGTGAATTCTATATGTTGGAACAGCAATGGAGAATTAATACTATCTGGAAGTGATGATCAACATCTCGTTTTAACTAATGCACATAATTATGAGGTACACTTATATGCTTATAAAAGAGAAGATAAAGCTGCTATGCATTAAAAAATTTTTAATTAAAATGCTCTTTTATAAAGATTATTATCTATTAGGCAGAAGCTTAAATATGCGTATATTTTAATTAGCAGCAAAAAAGTTAAATATGTATTACGAACTCAACGATTGACATATATTGTCTGACGAAGCAATATTCCATTACTTTTCTTAATTTAAAATTTATTTGTAGACACTGTCAAAGAAGAATCTTGTGCCAAGATTATTTTTGATTTTATCCTTGGCAGTTATGTGTCTAGAAAGTTAATTATGCTTGACAATTTATAAAATATTTCTTTTAACTTTTAACACTATCCGGAAGATACAATGTATATTTCTACAAAATGTATTTGTATAAAATGTAGTGAGACGATTCAATCTCATTGTGCTTTATCTATAGAAAAGAACAATGTATTTGCTTATTTTCCTTATATCTTACTTATGTTAAATTTTCAAATTATTTCTTAATTTTAAGTGATATCAATTAGTAGTGATATCAATTAATGTATTTAATTTATCATTAAATATATATATAAAAAACTATACTATTATGTTTCTCATGTGAAAAAAGGTTTATTTTAATATAATAAGAAGGAAGTATGAAGAATAGGTTGAACAAGTTCATTAACTATGATACTAAACCTTTTCAAGGAAATATTTTGAATAGTTAATTCTAGTCAAGGTCCAACATTGACATAGATAGAGATACAGATGCTGGTGCCAAATCAGTAGGTTCTTCAGATGTACACATGGTTAATTTTACCGTTTGGTACTATCCTAGATCCACCTTACTAATTAATCATAGTGAAATGTTCATTGTGTTGCATTGTTCTTTTTTATTCGAATAACATTTCATTAAAGTTGCGTGATAATATTTTGCATACACAGTTAATAGAGGTATAATAATGACGCTAAGTTTTATCTTGTATTTGTAATATAAGATATACATATGTTGAAAAACAAATACAAATTTTGACTCTGTATCATTAAAATAGATTAATTCAAGAAATAAACTAAAAATTAAATATATTATATATATATATAATATTTTATATTGTTTTATAATAATCTTGCTTTCTATATATATTTAAGGTATTAACAGATTATAAGACAAGTCACAGGGCAAATATTTTTAGTGCCAAATTTTTGCCTAACAGTGGGGATCATCGTATTGTTTCTTGTAGTGGAGATGGCATTATTTTGTATACAGGTATAAAAATCAATAGATTATGATTGGACAAAAAAATTAATGAGATCGAATATTTTATATATGTCATCTTTTTTACTGAGCACTAATGTCGCGTTTACAGATCTGATGAGAAGAACAGAAACGTTTCATAATCAATTCACTTGTCACACCGGCACTACTTATGAAATTGCGACAATACCCGGTGAACCGCATAGTTTCTTAAGCTGTGGAGAAGACGGGACTGTGAGATGGTTTGATCTCAGGATAAAGGACAAATGTAGCACTACAAGATGTAGAGAGGTAAACATCATTCGCTATAATTTTTGCGTAATTCTTTTGAAACTATACATATACATATATACATCTGGAATGTATTTAATAAATAATTTTCTTAGGATGTACTAATCCCGTGTCAAAGAGCCGTGACCGCTTTATCTGTGAATCCTGTATTGCCTCACCAAATAGCGATCGGTTGTTCCGATAGCACTGTAAGAACATTCGACAGAAGAACTCTTGGTACACCGGCCACCGGTAATCTTTACGGGACATAACTGTATTACGTCACGGTACAATGTACCGTGATTACATGTGTGTGCATTCTTTAGGTTGGACAGACGCGGAAAGTTCAGTGAGACCACTGTGCAGTTTCACTGTCCCAGAATTCGAAGGCAATTCTTACAGGATTACGTCGTTGAGTTATAGCCCGGACGGACAAGACGTCCTTGTCAGCTACAGCAGCGATCATCTGTATTTATTCAGTATTAAAGTAACGCAATAAAATTATAATACTTATTTTTTATTTACTTTCGCAGCAATTGCTTCTATATTTTATCTAAATATATATATTTTTTCCCGAAATACTTATATTATTATTTTTACTTGTTTATATTTCTATGTGTAATTTATTTCAAAAATTTATATCCAGGATCAAGGCAGTTTACAGATGCGAAAAGATGCAACAATGGGAAAAGGAAAAGGAAAGAAGCATCCGTTAAGATCGCCTCAACCAGTTCGTCGTTTGAGACTTCGTGGCGATTGGTCCGATACTGGTCCCGATGCACGTCCAGAAAGGGAAGGAGGACGTCGCAGTGGCACAGGTAAATTGTGATTTTTCTTATCTTACTCTGTTTATATATATTTTTTGCAAAAAATTTTAATATCATATATGTCATTCATCAGAAATCGCTCAGGCAAGACCGGTATTGCATACGTCCTTGATGCAAAGAATGACGGACGTGCTCAGCAGAATGTTAAATGACCCGGCTACACGCGCTGCTCTGAGTGGTGGAGGTGAAGATAGTTTGGAAGGTGTCATCGAACAACCAGAAGTCCAAAACGTTGAGAACAATCCTGAATTGAACACAGAAAGAAGTAGCGACACGGTTGAATTGAGTGCAGAGCAAAGAAATACTTCGGAAACAAGTGGTATAGGGATACACCCTGTATATATGGTATACATTTTGATTGATTTGTATAATTCTATTAAAGTGTCGTTTTTAGAAAATCCGAGCATGCGTACTGATAGAGTTGAAAGTACAAACATGGATGAAACGATTAATACCGAGATACTTCAAACGGGAGAAATTGAACAATCTCAGGAATATAACCAATTAGGATCACCGAGTATATCGGCAGGTATGAACGATGATGTTCCTATGGAAACTGATTCTAGTCAAAGCGAACGGGTGCAAATTACTTCTATAAGATGTACAACTAGTCGTGACAGAACTGAGCATGATAATGTATGGAATCGAAATAGAAATGAGGATGAAGCCTCATGCGGGAATATAACGAGTAAACAGGAGAATATGATGGAGAATCTTCAGGATAGATTAACAACGATGCGAGATGGTTTCCTCGAACGGTAAGATATACATTTTTTATTTCGGATACATTGAGCTCACATTTTCTTTCTTTTTGAAGTATTAATATATTTTTTAACTGATGAAAACTGATGAAGTAAAGATATGTGAAAACGATTATATGAGCCGTTTATTTTGAAAGTGGCCTAAGTCCATTTGTCAATTTTTTGTTGTTGACTGTACTAGCGTGTACAACTTGAAGTTAGCTGTCATAAACAACATTTTGCGGTTAAGTATATTCAGAGTATACGATAATTTCTGACACATAAATTTTCGCAATTATTTCAATAATTAAAAACATTACTTTGAAAGTGGCCTAAGTCCAATCTATTATAATGTGGAAATCATAGACCACAAATTTTTAGTATTAGGACATTCATTTTTACCGAATGATAGAGATTTTGGCGTCGTAGAAATGTCATTAAAGAAAAATAATTTACTGTTTGTCCCCCAAGATTATTATAATGTTATCAAAAAGTGCCGGAAAGGTAATAACTTTATTCTAAATGAAATGAAACAAGAGGATTTCATATCAACAAGATTTTTGGAGGACGCAGTTTTTAAAAGGGTAAAGAATTCTAACGGAGAAACAATAAATTGGTTAAAAATATGCTGGATGCGTTTTTTGAGAAATGAACCATATAAAATTTTCTATAAGATATCAATGGATGAGAATGCAGAGTTTAAAATCCTGGATTTATTACCACGTCGGGGTAGACCAAGAAAATTCGAAAATATTGTATTGACACCACTTTATAAAAATATAAGACAAATTTCAACAGCGAAATAAGGACATGATGGACTTACTACGATATATACTACCGGAGCACCATGACTTCTTCAAATCCCTCCCGCATACACAAAATGTAGATGAGCAGTAAATTGTTATGTAATTTATATAGTTAGAAGATTTCCTGAATTGCATAAATTGTGTTTTTGAAGTGTTGTAAAGAAATAATATAAAATAAATTGAGTATTGTTTTTTCAATTTGAAGCATTTTAAATTGTCGAATGGACTTGGGCTCTTTCAAATTTTATAACAAATCTAGTTGTTAATTTTGAAAGTGGCTTAACTCCATTTGTAGTAAGAAAACACATATTATTCACTTAATAATTGCTATTATTTTAATAGGAATTGTAAATTTAACTCTCTTAGATACACTTAAGCAGTGTGACATGTTGGTATCCTATACGTATATTTTTAATTTTATTGAAACGCAAACTCTTAAATATCTCAATTTAAAAATAAATGGACTTAGGTCACTTTCAAAATAAACGGCTCATATCTATTTAATATATTATTTAATGTATAGACATGGCAGTGAACCTGCTGTGAGTTTAACATATTCTGACAAAAGTTCAACTAATGCCACGATATCACTTGGTGTTGGCGACGAAATGACTCGTGACAGTTACCATCCAGGTGAGTAATTGAAATCATTACTTACTTCAAATACATACATATCTGAACTGACTTTATACAACAATTCATTTATTAGGACCATCTGGAAGTAGCGATGGAACTCTTGATGCAGGTCCGAGCAGTAATCGCAACCATCATTACAATGACAGTAAGTGTCATTATTGTTTAGTCGCTCTCTTAAAAAATTCTTTTAAATCGCTTTGTAAATTTTGTAATTATAATTACACACACACACACACGTGCGCGCGCGCGCACACATATGTATATGTATATTTGTTTATACACAATATTTTTGTAGAAACTAAAGAAGATGTGTATATTGATAGCGATGATGAAGATATCCAATCTGATGAAAGGTCTGTTGAACATTATGAAGATTTTACTCAAGTTACTTGCGCATCTTTGAATATTTTTATACATGATATCTGTTTTCCTTTGTTTTTTTTAATTGCTATTTCTTCATCTTTAACAATAACTTTGAGATTTTTACAGATTATTAAATCCAGTCGAGGAAATGGATGAAGCAATTGCCAATGCTCGTTCATCACAAGGACACGAAACGTTCGATGATGCTTGTCTAACGGAACTCCGCGTCAAACGAAAATATATGGGACATAGGAATGCCAGGTTTGATCTATTTTTAACTCTATACTCGTAATATTCACCAAATTCAATCGTTAATGAGAGCGATACACACTCTCAAGTATATGTTCTTGAATTCGTGTGAGTGATTTTTGTATAGAAATTATTTAAAAATGAGGTCCATTTTTTAAAATTGTTAGTGTAGTCATTGAATTAACACAATATTAAGTAATTACATTAAGCAACTGACAAGAAATGATGTCTTTGTGATGCCGATTATTATAGTTTCTAATTAGTATATACACTAATCTACTTGGAGAGTTTGATCGCTGCCACCTTAAGTGACGATAACTTTAACTGAATCCTCGTCTAATCAGAATGTACAAATATATAAACGTCTGAAAGATCGGAAGCCAAATCATTGACCCGAGTAGTTCCGAAAAAGCCTCCGAGCGGACTGGGCGGACTGTGCAATATTAAAGCCGCCGAATTATCTCTGACTATTTGCCTTTCCCCCACTTTTGACTCTAGTTTCTTTAGGACCATGATCAAGGAAGCGAATTTCTGGGGCAACGATTTCGTCATGTCGGGTAGCGATTGCGGTCACGTGTTCGTGTGGGAAAGAGACACTGCAAAGTTGTGTATGCTGTTGGAAGCAGATCAGCACGTGGTCAATTGCCTGCAACCGCATCCGTATCTTCCAATGCTGGCTACTTCTGGCATTGATTACGATGTTAAATTGTGGGCGCCGATCAACGACGAACCAAACTTTGACGAAAAGTTTGCAGAAGACGTACGTTGTTTATTTTGAATGAAATAGGTGTGTGTGTGTGTGCGTGTGCGTGTGCGCGTGTGTGTGTGTGTGTGTGTGTATACACATATACCAATGTAGAATAACCAAAATAGAATAGACTTGAAATTTGACGTTTTATTTTATTTTCAGCTGAAAAAGAGAAACGCAGTTATGTTGGAAGAGACCAAAGATACAATTACTGTACCAGCGGTTTTTATGATCAGAATGTTGGCATGTCTCAATCAGATACGCAGAGGTAGTGAAAATTTATAATAATATTCTCCTTACAGAATCTCTTTGTTATAATTTGCTATACTAATATGTACAGGAATATATAAGTAGGAAAAATAAATCTGAGATTTTTTCGGAGTCTTCCATTGTTGTGCGCAGGTATTAGAGTACATGGTGATTGAATTGGCTAATGTAAAGTTTTATCTAAATTTTATTGCATTGGGTGTGTTCTTACTCAAATTTTTTAACCAAAATATCAGTTTATTTTGACAAAATCTATCTTTCTTTTTTTCCAATGTGCGACCCAATATTTAACTGATATTTTAAGCATTTCTGTATTCCTAAGTGTCTTGTATAAAATCATAAATTATTTTAATGTCTACTCATTTTATTATTAACGTTACCGTTTCGCATTTGATTTTAGAGTTGTTCAAAATACACAAATGATTTCATAACGTTTATTTCTCTTTTTCTTCTTTTTGTTGAAATTTCATTTATTTAGATTTGCTTCATTTTATGTGCAATACTTTTTAGAGATGTTACGCTATTTGTTAATTGTATTGTAAATATATCTCGAACCATTCGTACTATGCATATATTTAGATCCAATATTCTTAAAATATATCTCTAATTAATACATTATATCAAAACGAAACTTACATTTGATTTACTGCCATCATTAAAATAGGAACCAATATATTAAAATGCTGTAATTCTTTTATCTCACTCAGGGCCGTTATTATTATTGTATATGAGCAACAAATTCGAAATTTACGAAGTTTGTTGAATAATTACATAATGTAAAGTCACGCTACTGCGTGCATCTCAAAACTGCGAGAAATAAAATTTTTGTTTATTTAATTGGCGAAAAGTTTTTGATATTTTATGCAATGATAAATGTTATAATCCCGAATTCTCTCTTTTTTTATTAAGATTATAAAAAATAGTTTATGTATATAATAAAAAGGATAATCTTACCGAGTTATATACATATATTTCTAAATTTTGAATACATATACATATCATTGAAAAAATTATTTTAAGAAATTTTGAAAGAAATAATATAATTTGTCACGGATACTATTGCACGTT
The DNA here is from genome assembly GCF_001594055.1 of Mycetomoellerius zeteki. Taxonomy (NCBI): domain Eukaryota; kingdom Metazoa; phylum Arthropoda; class Insecta; order Hymenoptera; family Formicidae; genus Mycetomoellerius; species Mycetomoellerius zeteki. Next base: position 109,599 of record NW_017257331.1, read on the forward strand.
AACAATTATAGAAATCTACAAGAAATATTTGTAAGATTTATTCTCATATATATATATATATTCTATAAACAAATTTATAGATATTTAGTACGAATAATATTTTTTAGTTTGTATTTATATAACGCATAGAGAGAGAATATTATGTACATGCACAATATTCTATATTGTATAAATATTCATATATATATATATATATACACATATATTTTTATTATGTCTATTTTTTTTCAAATTTACGAGTTTTTGTTATATTATTGTTTTTAGTGATAGATAATTAAAAGACAAAAAAATGAATAATTTCAAAAAATTAAATAATTATTATCTTTCTCGTTTTAGAACTAATGTATTCAAAGCTATGATTTTGCATATCCGTTCTTGTTTATTGAAACGGATAATCCAAATGTTATCGAACGAAATTTATGATGCGATGACCGTGTTTTACTGATTATTATGTCTGACATGAAAATTATACGAACTATGTCGATTGTTTTGTAGGTCGAGGTCGCAACAGGAGACGGAGCAGCGACGAGGGTGGCGATTTACGAGGTGGTTGAGTCGTCTTCGACGTACTGCAAGTAATAATAAGCGATAATAATAAAACGAAACTCGCGTATCGATTGAAACTGTGACTATATGATAATCCTTTATTTACCGATCAAATCAATAAATATGGAAGATCCTGATCGGCATGAACAGATCTCGTGATACCTTAAGTCCAATTCGAACGGTATTTTGGTGTAAAGATACATTTATAAAATATCCGATGGCATTGCGAATATTATATTACGTATTCATATATATCTTGCGCTTATAATAAAATACCAAATTGAAATGGATTTAATCAGTACTCGATTCCTCGAATAGCGAAGTTTATATCTTTTCTTTATCTTATGTACAATTATATTTATATAGTGGATTTATATTTTTAGTATATCGAAAAAAAGGAATTTCGATCTCTGTATATACTTTACATTTAATATTATTACATGATTATCACGAAGTATGATAGTATCTATCAATATTTATCCAAGTTATATATCATTCATATATTTTGCAAAGATATTGTTGTCGATGAAATGTATAAGCAGTGCAAAATAAGCATTCTCTAACTGCTAAACTAGTTGAAAGTTTGCAATAAAAGACGTTTCGTCTGTTTATAAATATTTTTTCATATTATTAGATGACAATCGCCTGTGCATGCTTAATCATGTTAACGATGTTAAATATTTTTTATGACAAGGAAAAATATCCACTTGTGCAATCAGAGATTGTTGAGATTTCAAATTCTTATGTCTTGTTTTTACATGCGTAGTACTTTAATTTATTATTTTAACTATTAAAATCTCTTACGAATATTTTCTATATGTGTCCAAATTAAAATAGTTTTCGTAAAACTTAGTAGAATTATATTTCATGTGCGAGAGAGAGAGGACAAATACATAGTACTGGGTTATAGCTTAATATGATCAAGAGAGACGTTTTATTTTCTTCTGTTGTTACTGCAGGCACAAATATCTTGTAAATTGCACGGTCAACTTTTAACATCCGTTCTGTACGTTATTAATTTACATTTATCATCGAGATTCAAGGAATAATAATAATGATGAATGAGAAGTGACAGTAATACAGTTTGATCCCGTAGAAAAGGACAATGCGATTCTAATGTTATTAGGACATGAAAATTTTTGTCGTAAGGCGAACCGTAACACGTGCCTTACAGGTTTTTTAGTTAAAGCAATGAAGTATTGATAATAGTAATCGTGTCTACTTGAGATATAGGCAGATTTATGAAAAACACTAAGGGTTTTAGAAATCGACTATCGATGATAATCGTGTTGCGACGCCGCATCTTGCGTAGCATCGCCGCTTGTGCAATTTTATTAATCGTTAGACGATAGTCATATTGGTAGAATATGATTAACGATCGTTAGATGAGCAACATGTAAGAATGAACGACATGTCTTTACAATTATGTATTGTTAAGAGGAGCTTGTTTATAATAAAAGTGTAAACGAACGCATAATATAATAGCAATATCGTTATTCTCGTTAATCCCATCAGCGTCGATCTTTTTTATTTACGCGCTAAACGTTACGTATAATAATTGAACAAAAACTCTCTCTCCCTCTCTCTCTGTTTAGGATTTTGATAAAGAATTCTAAAAGTAATGTCGTTTACGGTGCACGTGTAACAATGTACAGTGCAATAAAATTATTCTCATGACTTATAACACACACACACACACACACACACACACACACACACACACACACACACACACACATATATATACATACAACACTTGATCAAGATTGAATTAGGATTGTCAAGGATCTCGCGGGCGCGCGAACATGAAAAAATTCTTGCACTGTAAAATCAAGTTGACAGCGAATGTGTAGCAACGCTGAAACACGCCGAGATACCTAATTCTTTATTTCAACATCTCGAATTAACGATATGGAAGAGAGATAAGAACGGGAAGTGAAATAACTAAACACAACAAATGTACAAAATTAAACCATACGTTCAACAACAGAATCTAATTTAATAACAAAATATGAACGCATTTATAATAAATCAATCGTATAGTAACAATAAAATCGATAATGATAAAATAATGATCGTAATATTAATGCTAAATATGATTACTATACGAAATGCTCGACGAAATGTAAATGTATCCAAACAATAGCGATTATAGTAAAAACGTATAACAAAGACATCGCACGTTTACGCGCTGTTATTTTGAATTATAAAAGAGTGCCTAATCAGATGACTAATTGAATTTATCGAGGGCTCGATGGAATTTTCATCTTCTCCAATTTGCCTTTTCAACAAACACTTCTTTCATTTAAATTTTATCAAACATATTACAACTTTCGTTGAATATAAATCTGTTTGTAATCGTTACGACGTACATAAATGTCTATCAAATTTTAATGACTCGATTATATTATTAGTGCAGAGTCAATCACTGATAAGCGAAGCAAAAAGACACAATCGATATGCACAATACATAAAATATCAAGAATGCGCACGGCGCGATTAAGAAATACATCTCGTATCCCAAACAATTCGCGAAGCCAATCTCGTTCGTAAATCTTGTCACTAAGAACTATAAACTATAAACTATAAAAAATTAACAATAAGGATTTCTAAAGATCTTAAGTATATGTATAGTATATACATATACATATAACATCCCATAACATTGATGTATATGAAATCTGTAAAAGGATAATACGCATTCCACATTTTCATTTGTAACAAGGCAAAATTGCAATAGTACAAGTTGGAATTTTTCGCAATATTGCTTACAGTCGAGAAAATCAAAACGAATTCAAGTCTCAAGCAGAAGAATTGAAATTTACGTTTAGAAATTAATTTCATGGATAATAAGTAGATTTGTTCGTGTTGCTCGAAATCTTCAAAATTTTTTGCACTTAAAATAAGATAAATATACTTTAAGATAAATATATTTTCAGACGTTGTGGAGAGGGAAAAAACAAAGATTCTGAGCGCAAAAAGTGCAAGCACCACGAACAGACATATTATATTAAGAATTATGTAATTTCAATTCTCGGAGAGAACGAAAACAGAACATGAGATAATAGAAAATCTTCGATCGGGAAGCGACGTGCACGCGTAGAACATGCATATGGATTGACTGTGGGCGTGGCTCTGTGTATGTGTGTATGTACCATGTATGTTTCTTTCGCTTTTATTTCTCTCAATATATTAGGACAAAATTTTAATCGATCGCTTATCCGTTTATCTGTAGATTTAATAATGTCTGTAATAATGAAATTTAGTGCGATACATTAAATTTACTGATGAGAGAGAAAGAAGGAGAGGAGAGAGGAATGAAGGAAGGAGGAGGAAGAGGGAGGGGGGAGAGAGAGAGAGAGAGCAGGAAAGGGGGAGGACAGAATCAATAATCTTTTGTATAACCCGACATTTCGCCCAGCTGAGTTTTTTCTGCAAAAAAAATAGGTAAACTGAAAGAGGATGAAAGAAATTAAGCCTTATGAAATCGAACAAAAATTCATATTTTTTAAGATAGATATAAAACTAAAAGGTTTCTTCAATAAAATTGGAGGACCATTCTCTTTCGTCAGTTTCAACATTCGAGAATACGCGAATATTCATGAACTTTCGTAGAAATTTTTCGATTTTATCATTTATTATAGGATCGCGTTTTATTCGATCACTTTGCCACATCGTCGCAGGTCTTCCTAAAACGCAACAATGATCGCGAAAAATGTGATGCGTTGAAAGTCCCTTACAAATATTCGCTTTCAAGATATTTCGCATATCCGGCCGAGACCGAATCGAGTCTTTGCATGTATAACCCAAATATGCTGTTGACTACGGTTTCTGGGTATGCGCTTCTCATTTCATTTCAGATGTAATTCTGAATTCAAATCGAGCAAATGGGATCAAGTGTGCTGTAAATAACATTAAATCTTTGCTAGTATATCGTTCACAAAAGGTACAGCGTTGATTATTACGAAGGAGGAATCATTTAATTACAAATTATCATATAATTCTAATTTAAAAAATTTGTTACACACATAAATTCTGTAAAAGAATTACGTATAAAAAGTATAATTATATACAGAAATACCACAATGAGCACTTCACTGTAATTTTCATATTATTCAAATCGAACGAAATGATTTATCGTATTAATTGAGAACTGAGAACTTGATCCCATTTTTCTTGCTGATTCCAAAAATGTAGAATAGTAGCGATATTAAATCGAGCACGATCATTTCGCGATTTCCGTGTATGTGTGAGTGATTATTTCAAGTTTTACACACTTAGCTTGTTTAATTCAATCGAGAAGTGCAAAAATGGATGTTTAGTTCTAGAATCAAATCAAATCGATCACGTCACATCTAGATTTCGATAATTCTTAGACTAGATGAAAGATAAATTTCTGGATGTATAACATTCGCACATTTCCAAGAGATAATCTCAGCCAGACGTGCAAATTCTCTCTCTCTCCCTCCCTCCCTCTCTCTCTTTCTCAAAGTTTTTTTCGAAATGGATAAAACACTATTTCGGAATATAAATTCTCGCGCGCATGTGTTCTATATAAAAACTCGCTATTTCCATCCTATACTTAGTTTCTCTTTCCTCTTATTTCTTTAATATAACATTACGTTATACAAATATCGTATGCCGCGCATGGATGCTGCGGTGTTTCCTTCTTTTGCAATTTATAAGAAAGATCAACGGAAAATAGCGTTTTTTTAATTACAATCGTCAAGTGAAAAGTTTCTAGACGAAACAGTATTTTCGCCGCTTCGTTACACGCATTTACTTCTATGTCAAATAGAAATACAAATACCTGGGATTGCGGGCTTGTCATTGCTCATATCGCATGCAAAACACGCGCGCGGTTTAACGTATAAGTATATACGTATACACAGAAAGATGTAACATGCGTATATATGTATATGTGTGTATATACATATATACATATATTCATGTATATCATATATATGAGATAATAATGATAACAACGACTAATAATTAATGGTGATAATGGTAATTACAATAAATGTAATAATATTGATATTATAACCAGGATAATTGTTACAATTGTTTACAATGTCCGAAAGGAACATCACTTTCAGACTTTTCGAGGCATAATCGGATTACACGACG
>NW_017257331.1:115293-118996 GCF_001594055.1 Mycetomoellerius zeteki
ACGACGCGTAATTAAACACCGAGCATCGTTCCGCGAGTCTTACGAGAATAAAAGAAAAATCAAGAAAAGAAAAAAGAAGAAAAAAAAATGATCTGTATTTGCATCTTTCGATGCGCGCATTATCCATTTGCAAACAAACTGAAACGAACGAATAAATATCCAAACAAATAATTACATGTAAGCTTTCATAAGACACTCGAGTTCTTTGAATTTTAAGTAATGAGTATCTAGTATAAAAAAATAAGAGAAAGATCAAATAAAAATTAATAGCGAATCAATTAGACAAAATCAAGATTTGATGCTAACAAAAATTTGCATCAACAGCAAACGTGACAATAAGAGAGTAACGTTAGAGTTAACATGAATAATCTTGGTCCTACGGGTTGGATCTATACGCATCGATAAGACTAGCTCGGTCATCGATCGGATCGTTTTTTTGATGACGTTATACTCTGTCATTACTTATCAGTTGAACCGATCCGTACCTCAAAATACTGATCATGCACTGACGCACGCATGTATACGCGTTATCGTATATTAATTCGTAGGTCGCGACATGCAGACCATCCTTGAAACGTGCAACAATGACAAATCAGAGTTTAAAGCGAAATGACGGACATTGTTTAGATACGCACGCAACTTTTACGCAACGTTTAAATCGCAGCTAATATCTGTCATCATTACAACAACATATATCTTCCAAATACACAGCATAATTGCTAATTGATAATTCTCGCGAAGAATATATTAAATTTCATTTATGGAAAAAAACAAATTTAATTTCTTTCTCTGTATACGGTCCAGCAGTTTGCCTCTTTCGCTTCAATTCGAGTCATATTTAACACAAAGATCACCTATACGATCTTTAGAATTAGAAGCCGAACATTCGCTTGAAAAGAATGAATTTATATGAAAGAACGATAATGATATAATGGCGAGAGACACACGGTAGAATTATTTTAAAATTCGCTTAGCTCTTTTGCCGTCCCGCTAAATTTCACTATGGATCTCGGGATTCGATTACATCTCTCATACAAAGATATGTTCGTCTATAATACAAAAGAGTTAGTGAGAACAGTTGGATAAATTTCTAATGAAAGTAAAGATATTGTAGTTGCTTTCGGTTGGATACCTTGACCGAGCTTTGTTACTCGCGCGACGTTTACTTACAAACGTAAGTCAGTGGGAGCATAGCCACACGCATCTTTTTCATCTTCATATATTTTCGAACACGTGTATCATTTCTATGTATAGACGCGAGATAATTAAATCCACAATATGTGATGTTAACGTAATCGCGAGAAGCCTTGTATAATCCTCGTTAGTCCTTGAGAGCTGTCATTCATGCAGAAAAAGTACAAGTACAATAATCTCATCACGTCGATACAAATCAGACAAGAAAGCACAACGACAAGATACATTGTCGAACACATTGGAGCTCGAGATTTCTCGTCGCACCTCTTCGTTACGCGATATACTAATTACGCGATGATCGGTACTGACAAGAGATCGTCATGCTCGGGAGAAACGCGGAGAAAGAGATTACGATACGCGAGCCAAGATGGTAAATGAGCAAACCGCTACGGAATGTGTGAGAAATCTGGAGATTATACTTACATGTATATAATACGTAGTTTACACTATATGTACCATGCCAGTGGTGCAATCAACGCGATTTCGCAGCCTGATTAAAGAAAATTAAGAGCAGAAGAAAGAGCAGAGAAAAAAAAGAACGAGGGAAGTAAAGAGAAAAATTATGGAAAGATAAAATTCCGAAAGAGAAGGATACAGAGTTCGAAAGGGCCTCCAGAATGTCGATTACGCCACTGTACGGTGTATCCATATCAGAAAAAAATTCGGAATGAACTCGTTGAAAATCATGCTATTGCTGACACATGGAGATACAGAATGAGAGATTACGATAATATCTGATAAAGGAAGAAACTCTTGAAGAATACATGACTCAACGAAGAAATCCGATTAAATTTTTCTGATACGAGTACAAACACCTGCACACTTCGCATTGATATAATGCAATAATTTATATACTCTATTGTGTATGGTTTCAATTTGAATTCTTATGAGATTTAATAAGTTGCAAACAACTTTCAGCGAGAAATCTGATGCGAGCATCGCGAGAGACGTCCTTCTCCGCGCGTTTGAAAAATTCTTCGATATGAATTAACTATGAAATACGCGAATAACGCTGCAATAATTTGTAATTATAATCATAATAACAGTGCGTCGCATGCGCGCGCGGACGTGTGCTTCTCCGAACTTTCAATCGATGTGAAAAGATATCTAAAAAATGAGAATATATATCGATACTTTAATCACTCGATTTCATTAACGTTCGTAAAACTCGTATTTATAAACGTTTATAATAAAGACCGCGTTACGTTACACATATATGTACACACACGCGCGTGCATGTATACCCAGGCATGCACACACACACACGCACGCACGCACGCACGTACGCACGCACGCACGCACGCACGCACGCACGCACGCACGCACGCACGCATATAAACACATACACAAACAAAATGTAACACGGTCTATGCTATACATATACATATATATATGTATAAATTGTATATATACATATATATATAATATATGCATATATACCTATATATAAATAACATTTTGAATTTATTTGATTGCGAATGTCAATTGTGGCGTTTGTCACGTTAAAAAAAAGAGAGATTATGCCGATCGTCGCAGCCCGTAGATAAAATTTTCAATTTATCGATCGATAGGCAAGAGTAAAGAATAGATATTCTCCCCTTTTCTTTTTACTCCCGACAACAACGACGGCGATAGTAATAATACAGTAAGAATAATAATATAGTAATAGTAGTAATAGTAATAGTATAGTAGTAATAATAGTAATGGTAACAGTAGTAATAGTAGTTGCAGCAGTAGTAGTCATAGTAGTAATAGTGGTAATCGTTAACATTAATGATAATCGTGTAATAACAATAATAATAAATCAATGAATCTTTTTTTTATACAACAACCACACGTAGAAGCGACAAATTAGAGTAGTAGAAATAACTATTTCTTAATCTCGCAATTTTATATTTATATTTATATCTCTATATATTTATATATAATGTATATTTGCTATATACATATATGTATGTATGCACATATATATATATACATATATACATACACACGTATACATATACACATAATTATATTTGTATCCTTGTCTCAATATATATATGTATATGCGTAGATGTGGAGCGCGCACGTGCGACCACACGAACGTAGTGCGGTTCCACCGTTTGGAAAAGCGCATTTATCGTGTTTACGATGCACGATCGCCGGACGACATGCGATCGCTTAATAATTCGTTCTTCTCTAAACAATATATCAGAACGAGAAAATATAATATATAGGAACGAGGGAGAGACATATTTTACGTGAAATCTTCGAGAGACGCCGAGAAAAATAAAAAGAAAAAACTTGGCAAACACGGCGCTGAAACATTCACTTTAATATCTAATAACGAATGATCGTTAATAATGATTAGATAATAATGTATTAGTTAATTAATGATTCTACGAATTTGCAACTTTTGTGCACGCGCTTATACTCATATACATAATATATATTTATTTGTATATTTCCTTTATATATATATATATATTTATATATATATAATGTTACACACACACGCACGCACGCA
>NW_017257331.1:119298-124673 GCF_001594055.1 Mycetomoellerius zeteki
CACATAACAAAATGGCAAAAATGTTCCTCCTGATTTTTCGTAAATGGAGAGATTTCTACTACGATTCCCCATTCATAAAATTGCATTATTATTTATGCGCGTAGTAGTAAGTTATAATAGTAATAGAGAATATACGAATGTGTAGAAAGATTCGTCATATTAATGAAGTACATTCGACAAAAAATGTTTGGATTCGTAATTATTTTGGATAGGAATCCACTCGTTTCCTAATTTCTCACGATTAGTGAAATCCATTCGTCGCATACTGCAACTTGTTACTGTGGTGTTTATATATATCATATCTTTTAGATTCTCCAAGTAATTCAATAAATATATGCCTATATATAACATTAATAATGCAGAGAGAGAGGGGGGGAGACGGAGAGGATGAGAAAGAGGAGAGAAACAGAGAGAGAGAGAGAGAGAGAGAGAGAGAGAGAGAGAGAGAGAGAGAGATGTGATAGAAGTAAATTGTATTTTTGCGACATTTTTTCATAACATTTTGTTTTTCCATTTTTCTTTTTTCTTTCCTCTTTTAGACGGGAAGCACAGATTCTTACACAACGCATAACGTAATGCATAAAAAAATGAACCAATAAAAAATTCTTCGTTTTCTTTCTTTCCATAAAATAAAAAATTCTGATTGGTTGAATTTCTTATGCCTTATGTGTTATATGCTTTATGCAAGAGTCTGTGCTCCCGCTTTATCCTTAATTCTTTTATTTATGTGAAAGATAATTTTTCCTTTCTAATATTTTTCCGTTAATCATTTTTATGTGCACGTAGAAATATAAGATTGTTTGACAAGTAAAATTAAAATACTGATCTAAAAGAGTAAAGATAATAGGAAATACGTGTATATTTTGTATTTATCCGTTTACTGTATGTGTGAATGTATCACAATGCTCACCGTTCAAAATAACCGGATATACAAATATACACCAGTTATCAAAGTGCCTTGACAATCATAAAATGAGACAGTTAAAAATTGTTTCTTTCTCTCTATCTAGGATGGTCACGCGCATTATGTGCCTTCTTTGAATGCGTGCGAGGAGAGGAAAAGGGAAGAAGATATATTTTTCCGCAGCGAGATGCAATCTATCAAACATCGGCGAGTTCGTAGATTAATAAATTTATTACTTATCGTCTCAGTGATACTCGCTATTTAGAAGGAACATTACGAAGGATTTGATATTGCGTAGTATATACTTGCTCATGACAGCATAGTCGTATACATTCCGTTAATCTCGCAATAGAAATAATTGAAGCTTATATATGTCAAACTTACGCTACGTTAAATATGAAGCTCGAAGTACTTTCTTGCACATTACTAGGTAAAAATGCAATTTTCTAAAAGAGATATATCAAATTTATCCCACGCGGCAGATATATTTTTCCTATATTGTGTATCTCCTTTTCGTTCATTTCAAATTCTACGTCGCGATATTATCATTGATTCATTAAATGATATTTGTGCATTTGAAAGATACATCCGGTGTCAAGAGACCAAGTATAGAATGTGTCGAACATACGCGTCACGCAGATCTATTTATCAAGAATTCTAAAAATTGGTTAATAAGTCTTATCGCTAATGAAATAAATAGAAACGAGATATCTTTTGCGCGTAGATTTTCGATCGCATCTCGCCACGAATGCGCCGAGATTTTCTCTCTCGTCGCATGTGTCTAGATGCAGCTCCGTATCTCGTCAAGACGAGACGAGAGCGCAAGCCGAAGAAAGGGATCACATGAAGAAAATGCTGCCGCTGCGTTTGTCAACGTTCATCAACGCAAACACAGCGTGGCACTCACAATCAGCCGCAATTTTTGATCGCGATTCCATTCCGTTGCTCTTCTACACCACGCCCGCGCCGCGTCGTCACCGTTTTCTCAACTCTCTCTCTTTTTCTCTCTTTCCCCATCTCCCTCTCTCCCCCCCTCCCCCCCTCTCTCTGTCTCTGTCTCTGTCTCTCTTATGTCGATACTTGGATACTTGTTCTTTCTCCCGCTCTTACTCCTCTTCTCGTTTCATCACGACCGTCGCCGTCCCCGTCGATGCCCAGCATCGATCCGAGTCGACCCTATCGTCACTCCACTTCCTCTTCCTGCTTTCCGTCCTTCTTCGTCGTCTCCGACGACTCGTTTCATCTGCCATTGTGCTATTCATTTTATCCGACTCTGTTTATTACATTTCCTCGCATTCAAATTTTCCGACTTTGCTGATGATACTTGACGATACATAAAACATCGACGCGAGTTTGATTGCGATAGTGGTTTCATTATCTCTTTGTCACACACGCGATGACTTGTCTCGATATCACAATTCTATTTGGAGGATCCGCTTGCTCTCTTGAGAAATCGACGTCAGTCTCGCTTTTAAGAATCGAAGAAGAACGCGTTGTCGCAAGATACGAAACCAAAACGGACGATGTTACGATGCCAGCGAAACGAACGATCGGAGTGCATGTGCATGTGAACGTTGCAGCCCAGAAATTTCTCTTGTTCTCTCTTCTCTCTCTCTCTCTCCCTCCGCCGCGATTGCGTTCATTAACCGACAATGGACAGTGTCTACCTCGTGTCCTCGGTGCTCGTTAAATACAATCGATTGATCGACATTAGCGACTCTGCTCTTTTCTCGCGCTTCCAATGATTCGCGCATAGTTCCCTCCATTTGCATTCCCTCGTCGAGGCTCCGAGGCACACTTGGCGCAGTGGGTACGTGTGCACGCGTAAATATAGGTAGTAAGTACGCTGAGCAGGTACTGGAGCAAGTAATACATGCTGGCGGATGCGCCATATCTTCGGTTTTGTCGCGTTTGGTACTATATGTAAATGTATTTGTATTCGTGTTACTGTACCGTTACTGTTCTCTGTCTCTCGAATACCGCATTACATCGTTGTGTGTTCTCTTCGTAACTCGTAACTTCGTTCTTATGTACGTGTACGTTTATGTGTACGTGTGTGTTTCGTGAGGATGCCCTTGCCCGCGTACGTTGTATTCCGTATTCCGTATTCCTAATATTCCTAACATTCGTTACTTCATTCGCGTTCTATCGGGGGATAACGAGCATTCGCCGAGAGCGGCAGCAGGACAGTCCTCTTGGCCGATTTATTTGTGGTTGAAAGAGAACGGAGATGGACCCGTCACCGCGCTTCGATGAAAATGCACGTTCTGCCATTTGTTGTCCCTCTTGTGCCACACGCGGCTTTCCTCACTTTGCTGGGTATGCGCTACGCCTTGTCTGAGGATCAAAACGAAAAAAATGTATACGATAGTACGATACTTGAACTAAACTACATATATTTTACGAGACACGAACGTATCGTCTTGGAAAATTGCAATACTATCTCCAATACAGAGAAAATTATAGAATGTAACACATATGCAACAATGTAATCTTGCAATTGTTGAAACGGATGATGAAGAATTTTGTCCCTTTGAATATCAAATACAAATTTAAAAGACAAATTAAAAGCTATTATTTATAAGAAATTAATGTGCAATACAAAGACGAATTTGAATAAATTATGACTTCTATTTTCTTAATTTTCGACCACATCTGTACAGATCACGCTTAACTATATCTTTTCGCTGTTATATGTACTCACTTGTCCATGTACTGCGTCAACCTGACATATGCGATGCAAGCAGCATCCTCGCCCAACAAATGGACATGGGGATTCAGGATTGTCGTATTGACCGCCTTACAGTTTTTCCCCAAGACTGCTTAGGATATCGACGGGAAACAAAGTTACTCGAATACCATGATTTATATTAACATGTGACATAAAAACTTTATACAAATCAAAATATTGCAAAAAAACGAAGAAACGAAAAAGGGATAAAACGAGAAAACAAGGAGAAAGAGATCAACTATTACTGTCTGTGATAGGTACCGCGGAACATGAAGAAAAATAGGGAGATGGACAAATAAAAATTGTATGAATACTGCGAAGAAAATTCTACGTTATACAAAACTAAGCAAATTTTGCGCTACATGGAAACTTTTTAAAATTGCTCATGCAAAATCTTTTGATTTATTCATTACGATAGAAATTTAATTCCATTCATCTTCATAAAATCTGAATTTTCAAAAGTCGCAAAATATAAGAGAATATTTATAAACATCCAGGAAACTCATTTCACAGAAATAATTACTTTCTCGTTATCAATTTTCGGTGCAATGCTTTAGTATGTGCAATTTTTATTATTTGATGTTTTAATAAAAATACTAATATTAAAAATATCCTAAAAGAATCTCTTCTAAAAGCATCTCTTCTAAATCTCTACAAAATCCTAACTCTTTAAATGTCAAAGTTGTAAAACAGATTGACAAAATTACAGAAAGTGCGTAACCCTTTTTTACTAATTTAAAATTTATTGATGTTATAACGCTTTTATATTTTATTTTATCGAATATATTATATCTACAAATTATGTCTATATAAAAAATTACTGTCTATAAAAAAAATAAAATTTTGCAATGATGATGCCAATGAGTCATAATTACCATTATCAAAGTAAAATTTGTGGAAATCCATTCCCTCGACTAAATTACCTAGAGCCTCCGGCTCGAATGCGGTCAGGTGTGGATCACAGATTTTCCTGAAAGCACAAAAATGGATTAATGTATCTCTTTCATTGTAATAATTTTATAATGGTACTTTTATTTCTGTCATATCGGTTTTTAATAGTACGTTGTTCAAAACGAAACGAAAAGTCTTTCTGTTGAAGGAAAAACGATTTCGAATTAACCGAAAGATACATATGCATACATAAGTATGTGTGTACATACACATATATATACACGGTGGGCCATTTTACTGGACCCACCCAAATTTCTCCGTCGGTAAGGCAGATACAAAAAAATAGTTCAGACAAAACTTGTTCAGGACAATGGAGATCATTTATCTGTGCTAATGATTTTGACCTTCAGGTCGATTTTCAAGATTATTTGAAGGTCAAGGTCATTTTTTTAAATGAAATTATACGAATTTTTTTACATAATATGATTCCTCTAATTATTCTGCATATAAAAGTATTAAGGTAGTGATATCAAAAAACCAATAGTTTACGAGATATTTTATATTTCATTGTGGTACATATTGACATAAAATATTAAAAGTATAATTCTGTTTAAAAAAATGACCTTGACCTTCAAATAACCTTGAAAATCGACCTGAAGGTCAAAATCATTAGCACAGTTAAATGACCTCCATTGTCCTGAACAAGTTTTGTCTGAACTATTTTTCTGTATCTGCCTTACCGACGGAGAAATTTGGGTGGGTCCCGTAAAATAGCCCACCGTGTATATACAGGGTCATCGAAAAGTATCGGACCCCCCTAATATCTTCAGTTAGAATGCATTTTGGAGA
>NW_017257331.1:124870-128472 GCF_001594055.1 Mycetomoellerius zeteki
TAATACTTTTGTGCGCGGAATAATGAGACCAATTAATTGTTTGATACAATTGAATATTTTGCCCAAGCTGACCAATTGGAATGAAATTCGCCTTAACAAATTGTTAACTTCAAACCTTTATAACTCAAAAAGTACTTAATGAAAAAATGTTTTATTATAGTGTTTTGGAAAGCTCTCGAGATAAGCTATAAAAATATGCAATAAAATGTAGGGGTTCCATTTAAAAAAATAAGGTTGATCTTGAAATGACCTTAAAGGACATGGTCAAGATCAAAGTCAAGGTCATCATCTTACTCCTCGCTTGAAACCATACAACTTTGCTATTGGACATTTTCTCCAAAATGCATTCTAACTGAAGACATTAGGGGGGTCCGATACTTTTCGATGACCCTGTGTGTATATATATGTATATATATATATACATATATATCTTTCAGTTAATTTAGAATCATTTTTCCTTCAACAGAAAGATTTTTCGTTTCATTTAAAGAAAAATCTAAAGTAACATTTAAAAACAGCAATCGAGGCCGCTGTTCACACACACATTAAGATTTTTTTACTCATAAGTAAACCTACCCAAGTGTAACTCTCCGATTTTGATGAGTTTTTATAATAGTATGTTGTTCTTCAGACCAAAATAAGCGACACCTATTTTTTTATACGTGCCTATACGCACTTTTAAGAGGTGAAACACCCCTTTAAAAAAAATCGGTTTTTCTCTTTCGAAGCGAATATCGTCGAAACTATAAGAGGTAGAAAAAAATTTCTACAATAAAAATTGAATGGTATTAAGAGTACTTTACAACTATAGTAAAAAAAATTTTTTTAATTATTTATTTATTGTATACTCCCAACTCCACCCCTATTTTCAAAAATTTTTAAACTTTTATATGACGAAAATTACAGAGCATTTATTGCTGAAAACAACGGTGTGTATTTAAATCACTTTCCGAAAAATCATTTTTCAGATATGAACGAAAACGTCTCTATGTACGCGCTCCGTACGTATTCATACACGCGTGCGCGTGTTGTGTATGTATGTGTGCGGGAGGAATACCCGAAAAGTGCCATAAAACTAATAGAACTCTTTGAAATCAGACAGCGCATCTCATATTCGTTCCTTCTAGAGACTATTTTTTAGGGCAAAAAATTGTTTAAAAATCAAAATAACAATGTTAGGTGTCAGAACTATGTATCTTTTCAAATCCTATAAGAAACTGTGGCTGGAAACTTTTTTAGACGAAGTTGGCCCTGTGAATTTGACGTCTCATTTTGAATTTTGGGTTTCTCGGCTTTAATGGCCGAAACTATTTATTTATCTTATATAGAACTATTGAAAATAAACTCAGAATTTCTTAATATTTAATGAGTTTCCACCAAGTGAGACGCTATCTTCACACATACCCCTAAACGTGAGAGGCAAGGGGACTCACGTAAATCAAGCATTCCAAACGTATGAGGCAAGGGTATTCCTCCCGCACACATACATACACAACACGTGCACGCGTGTATGAATACGTATGGAGCGCGTACATAGAGACGTTTTCGTTCATATCTGAAAAATGGTTTTTCGGAAAGTGATTTAAATACACACCGTTGTTTTCAGCAATAAATGCTCTTTAATTTTCGTCATATAAAAGTTTAAAAATTTTTGAAAATATGAGTGAGGGTGAGAGTATACAATAAATAAATAATTAAAAAAATTTTTTTATTAGAGTTGTAAAGTACTCTTAATATCATTCAATTTTTATTCTAGAAATTTTTTTCTACCTCTTATAGTTTCGACGATTCGCTTCGAAAGAGAAAAACCGATTTTTTTCAAAGGGGTGTTTCACCCCTTAAAAGTGCGTATGGGCACGTATAAAAAAATATGTGTCGCTTATTTTTGTCTGAAGAACAACATACTAAAAGCTCATCAAAATCGGAGAGTTACACTTGGGTAAGTTTACTTGTCAATATGGCGCGTATTATCTACAATATCATATAAATGCGGAATGATTTTTTTATCATCCTGTATACAATATTATCGGGAGCATCGGCTATTTCTACCAGATTAATCGCCTATCGTCCAAATTCAATTTTAAGTGATATATGTTGATGAAATGTAAATATCGTCATAGTGGTTTAACAAATATAAAATGTAAAACAAAAATATTGATAAAATATTGATATATAGCTTGATAAAAAGCTTCATCGAATGATGTATTCTTTAACAAAAACTTTATATATGATATCTCGAATCTTCCTATTTTCAATATTTTTTAAATCTGAGTATCCTTTATTTAAATAATCTGAAATAAATTTTTTCTCGTTGACGTTAGGAAAACTATAGGCAAACTTATCAGTACTTGAGCAATTTTTTATCGTGTACGAACGTACACGAATAGCCCTTTGAGTCTCTTTAATAAACGATTATATCGTTACTTACGTGTATGCTTCGAAATCTCCAGTGTTGATGCTCTCGATCAATTGCTCAGTCATCTTGATGATTTCCTGTCGGCGTGCTGGAATCGTCAATAGATCAATGAATCAATCGGTTCGTGCCGAGGCGTTCAGCACGCCCATTGGGCTTACCGACATATTATACGGTACAAATACAGTCGCATGCACTTTATCTTTTCGTCAACTTTTCTAAAGCCCTACACCATTGCGGCCCCTGGTTGTGCATAAGAACAATAAGCCATACTCGCGCAATTAATTTCCGTATCGAGCGCGAATTGGATTCGTGGATCGGATCCTTGTCAAAGAACAAATATAGCCTAATTGAGACGACTATAATCAAAGCAATAAAAAGATGAGCGCTCACAATTTTATACTCAATTTTTATACAAAAAATTGTAAAAATTTGTAACAGTTAAAATTGCTATACAATAAAATACTAATAATTTCATAAATATGTATATCGGAAAAAACTTGCGGAAAATTATCTATTATTAACTAATCGATCATAGTAAACTGATATATTAAAGTGAAGAATATGTAATAATAAGAAATAATATTGTTTACTTCAACGCGCGCGTTTAACATAATACCTATATGTATTAAAATAAAAAATCAAGATACCGGCTGATACAAGTGACCCTTGTCCACTTGGCTGACATCAGAGCTCTTTCACGCTCTCAATGATTCGTGATTACGAAATCACAAGCGCGCAATGCACGATCGTGTCTAATTCAGTGATCGTTTCGTGTCGGCTGAGTGGTGAGTTCCGAGAGAGTAACTCGAATTGCCAAATTGGCGATTGAGCAGCGCAGCGCGTGTCTCGCGTTTCTGTCATTCTCTTCAACGGCCTTTCCCCTCAGACTCATTCAGGCTGTCGTTTCATTCACTCAACAAGTACATCCATCCACATGTTCATCGACGCACACTTCACGCAGCGAACCTCCTGACTTTTCGATCGTATTCGTGCTCTCTCGTCGGGATGTTTCATGCGTAACGCGTGCACGCATCAACTCGACGGTGCGTCTAAATTGTTTCAATCTCTTTAAGGGGATGCTGGAGTGACCAAATTATCACATTACAGTTGTATAAAAATCTTCGAATTGACTGAACGGAATAAAAAATCCTTTTACAGGATTAAAGTAGACGCAAAATTAGGAGGT
>NW_017257331.1:128509-211637 GCF_001594055.1 Mycetomoellerius zeteki
TCGAAGATTTTTATACGACTGTAATGTGATAATTTGGTCACTCCAGCATTCCCTTAAGAGCGAACGG
Source organism: Mycetomoellerius zeteki (assembly GCF_001594055.1). NCBI lineage: Eukaryota > Metazoa > Arthropoda > Insecta > Hymenoptera > Formicidae > Mycetomoellerius > Mycetomoellerius zeteki. The sequence continues at coordinate 128,577 of NW_017257331.1, forward strand.
CCATTCGTTGGATTAATGATTAATGATTACGAAAAAAGAGATCACTGGGCATTTTTTTGTATTTATTGTAAATTATTTCTTATAAAAATTATTTTATATTATGGATATCCAAATTAAAGATCATATAGCCTTTGAATCATAATAAATTAATATTTGATTGTATATACCATTTAACGATGCGTTCGTCGATATATGTTACTTACGTCATAGACCGGCAATTATGTACACGAAAATTGTGATCATTCCTTAGATGCCTCAACAGTTGAAGCAAAGTTCCACGAAGAGACTTGGAAAGTGTTCGGAGATCACAAAAGATATAGTAGACGCTATTATTTCGCGTTTTTAATCATCGGGAATTGTATTTCGTATAATATATATTTGTTAGAGATCGATCAATTTTGCGTTGATTTTCAGTTTTTCTCGATAGATAAATTCAAGACCTCACATCGGAACAAATCAGCGTGATTCTTAGATGTCTTATTTTTTTATTTTTATTATTATTATTATTTTTAGATTACGTGAAATAAACGCGACTTGCGTCAAAGTAACGATACGAGAGGTGTCACGGTGAAAAATAATAATAAAAACAAATTGGAAAATTTTACTTTGAATTATTGTACTACGATTTGTAGAATATCACTACCACCATCACACAACCGCCAATCTTACTACGTTACTATGTCTGCTACTGTCCTAACTAATTAATTAAACTTTACCGCACTTCGGTATTCTATTACGAAGTCCACCATTCCACGGTCTCTGATCGATCTATCTTCAGACATTTAATCGTCGTATTAAGCGTAACACACTCCTCTTCCGCAGTTCTATATATTTTACTATTACGTGGCAGCAATTACGTAGATTACGTGAGAGTAACGCAAACTTTATTCATTTCATACTCAGTAGGCACTTTGCACCTGCATAAAGCATAGTTGTGGGATTGTAGAATTCGCTCGACAGAAATGTTTTAAATAATCGGAATTTTTTTCAATATCAATTATCATTCTCGACATAATATATGAAATCTAAAAGATCGATCGGGATTTTAAGAACAAGTTTTCTTCGTAATCTAATCCCGAGAAATAATGTTTCTCGCAAGAATAATTGCATTGCGTTATTATTTAATAAACTATTATCACTTGATAATCTTTCGTATAGATCATAGAAAATATAATTTTTTTTTATATACATATATTATATTATATTATACGAATTATGACATGCGGTCATATTTCGTATTGATATTGTAAACCGTGCGATATCAGTCAATAAGGCTTCTGGAGAGAGAAAACACATTGCGTTAAAGAAGAACTAAAGCACTTTATGAGTTCATTAGTACAAGTAATTCCTGTAATTATTAGTTATACTAAAAAGAGTATATTAAAACTCTTAAACTAATTAAAATTAAAGTCCAATTCAGTCTTAGCTCCTTTTTTTGACAACATGCTTTCTTTCGTAAACTTCTAAATAATAAAACTTCTAAATAACAAAACAAGTCGAAGAGAGTACAAGTACTTCCTCGATTCGTTCCGACTTGATTTTCCTTGGTCGATTCGTCGCTTACATACGACGTAATTTCGCACTTTACCTGAGCACTGGGAGTTGGTTGAGAGCTGGCTGCAGGTCTTGATAGGACACACGATTCTTATGTCTACAAGCAATATATATATCCCTTTCGTATTAAAAAATGGGCAAGACGGATATTTTCAAGACAATACTCAAGCTGCTGTACAAACACGAAGAGGATTAAGCGTCCATATCAAATTGCTTCATATTTTTAAGTATCCGTTTCTGTGAGTAACACACAGAGAATCTCGTTAACTCTCTCTCTATATATACTTATATACGTGTATAACTAAACTTATTAACATAATTTATCAATGTAATATAATCTGTACATGTATGTAATATGGTAACTCATTTCATACAAGAGAAATTTATTCTAGTCCTTTTATTGAAGATTGTAGTAATGAAAATGATAATTAGCATGCATAACAGCATGTAAGCACGAAATGTTCACGGAGGTCTAGCATATAATATCTCTCAATTTTTAATTCTATCGAAATGCAAAAGCTATTAGCTTAATCCTCACGTGCGGTATCGTCTAAAAGGATTAACCGTCTCCCCCGAGAGTTCTCATCATTATCCATTTTCTTGCCTTCCTCTTGGTTTGCCGTTTCCGTCGTCCAATCGAGTTTGCTAATTATGTTAGATAATTTTATTTGAATATTATCGCTGGTCGATGTTGGCAGCACTATTTTCATATATATATATATATATATATATATATGATGCATGTATTAACAAACGCAAATATGCTTTCCATATTTGTCGTTTTTCATTTTAGATGCAACGTGGCATTTGGATTCGAATGGATCCTCCTGTCCCCTCTATTATGATTCAGCACGATTTCCTATGTTCCGATTGAATCCAGATTAAATAGTATGCGTGCATGCGAACGCAAACTGTATAAACGACAACCGCGAGACATTTACAAAGTCGAGATAAATCGGTAAGAGGTTTCGATCGTGTGCGCCCAGAGAATCTTAACCACGTTACTTGCGGCTCATGGATTAGAGTCAGTATTTGCTGCGATTCAACTCCAACGAATATTGGAGCATCGGGTTAGTTAGTTTCCAACTTGTTTTATATATATATATATATTACGTGTTAGTGATAGATAGGCCTATTACCTATTAGAAGTCACCATTACTTCAGATTAAAAATTATCCATTACTAAAAAGCGAATGTGAACCTGCGAATATCACACTTTTCAATTATTAAAGCGAACGTACATTTAGAAAAGAATTTTTTTTTAATTTACATGAAAAATATCGTAAAATGTATATTTATTTAACAACGAATCAAGAGATTCGATCGAGATAATTTTTCGTGAATAACGATATAAATATCAAAATCCCATTGTGATGTAAACCAATCTTACAATTCTGAAATTTTATTTCGACCGATAATAAACAATTCGCGCAATGTAAATTTGTTCTAATATAAATTCTAGAAACTAATCGACGGCAATCAAATCAGATAGATAGGGTATACTATATATACATATGTGTGTGTGCAGACGGTTTAGTCAGTCTGAGTTACTTACTATTTACTTGCAATACACAGAGACAGTGTTACATTGAATATATGATGAATACGATAAAACATAATCAAGAAAATTTAATCTACTCATTAACATGATAATGAATAATAATCTGAGATTTAGATATCTATCGTGATATCGATATCAGATAATCAGATTGAATTTATACAATTAGATGAGAATTGTAAATTGTCGTTGTAGAAATTGTAAGAATTAATAAAAAATTATTGTAAAAAAATGATTAAACTATTAATTTTAGTTATCCTTTAATTTTCTCGTTAGGATTTCCGTTAAGATTTAGAGGTCAAACGTCCATTTTTTTAACTGATGCATAGAAATGCATCAGTTAAAAAAATGGATATGACTTCTAAGTATTACCTTTGTTGTTATAAAATCTCATATGCAACGAAATCGAAAAACTAAAGAAAAAAAATTGAATTCCCTCCACGTAGAAAAAATTACCTTTTGACTTAGTCAATGAGGGCATTCAGTATTATAACTGTTCACTGTGTTTAGTGAGCTTTTACATCTAATTGGCATATTCCGTTAGATCTAAAAATATTAAATCAAACAGGTGCAAGAGCTCACTGAACACTCAGAGAACGGTTGTAGCCTACTGAATGCATCTAATAAATGCGATGGCGAGATATTTTATAAAATTTGATTTTTATTTCTCCTAAAAAATTAGTTATCTAGTCATACATAAAAGGTTTGATAAAAACAACATAGCCTATTAATTAAAAAATAAAATTATCGTTACATTTTTTCTATTTATTTAAACACGTCATTTTGCTAAATTCTTCTAATCTTAAAATCTTTTTGTTTACGATACGATTTAAATACTCTTCTTTTTATTCTTTTTAATATTGTCCGCTATGAAAATATTTAATTAAGGAAGTATACGAGGCGGTTTACATGAGTTTTAAAGCAAACTACAAGACGTGGAGCTCCAACATGGTGGTTGCTGCGTGTTCCTCTCCCTCGCATTTATCCCGAGCTTATGGGCGTCAACGGTTTTCTTACCGTCTTCGGAATCCTCGAGGACGCAGCCTATCCGGAATGCGTGTCCGTCGGCATCGTTCATCCGTCGTGCTTCCCATTCTGCACGTTTTTTTTTTTTGCGGAATAGGTGCATGCAGGCGCACACAAGGGTGCGCGATCATAAGGCGGTACGCGAAACATGTGCAGCATGCAGAAACACACAGAGACACAAACTAACAAAAACAAATTGATAACTCAATGCCGTTCGCGCGAAAGAAGAGTGCCGATAACTCGAAGCTTTGTTGATAATTACATTTGAGGGAGTTTTGATTAATTGGGGATGCCAAGATATAAAGTTATACATGAAGTTTATAACTATATAAAAAAAACGATATTTAAATAGAGATATATCTAAACAAAGAGAATTTTGGATAAATCAAATGTGATACTAAATCCTCATAGATCACAATCGTTCTTTTGAATTTTATTGTTTTGAATTATATTGTATCCAATGAGAATATCCGTTTCAACCTCTCCTCTGGGATTTAGTGCAAACTCTAATTTCATTTCCTAAATTCGCTATTCATAATGCGGTATTCAAAACTATCAATTGCGCACGTTTGTGTGCATTAATCTCATTGAGCACGCTATTTAAGTATCAACGTTGGTAATCGCATTAATGTCAATTGTCTGGATCACGCAGGAGACAGTTAATTGACATAATGGCGGTCAAGGTGATATCCCTCGTCTGATAATATCTCAGAAGACGAGAGAAGCTTCTCTGTCAGATTAAATTGAGCTTCCGAGGTATCGGCTCAATAGTAACCAGGATAAGTCTCGATTGCGAGTAAGAAGGATAGAGGGTGGAGAACATAAATTTATGTGCGTTGACGGTGCTCAGAAATTTTCTCGATATTACGTTCCGAATTACGTTTTTATGTTCTTTTTTTTATTAGTTAATAAAACCCGAGCTTCGCAAAAAAATATATTACATGAATTGAATACATGTCATCGATATCTTCTGTTTAACATTTATTTATATCCAACAAGCGACCCATTACGAAAATGGAAATACGTGCGGTTACAAATTTTGTTTACTATTCTTTAACAATATCTTCCAACACATAGCGAGATTTCATTAACAATAAGCTTAAAATAATTTTGCACACAGAAAAATATCATTCTATTGCTAAGAAAAATGGTTATTCAATTTGCTTTCTTCCTTTTAAGTTTAATGATTATTTTTAACAAAGAATATTTTCATGACAGTAATCTTAAAATGTACTTATCATAAATTTTAGGAAAACTCACTATTATGTATCTAATAAAAACAAGAATTTATTTTCTTCTGATGAATATTATAAAATTGATCGAAGAAGCGACTTTATATAATAAACAAATTGAATTTGTTTTAATTTAATAATCTTAATTGAAGTATTAAACTTACCACTCAGAATATATTTTGAATAAATTTGATGTTTGTGTTAAACTTTTATAATAGATTTGTGGATATATAAATTTTTGAAATACTTGAAACAAGTAATTATTACTTGCGTACAGTATGTATCTGTGTCGCAAGCAAAGTAGAAAAGATAAAAGATATTGGAGCACGGCGATAAAAATGACTTCTAAGCGCATTTCACTTATTAATTAACAGCTTTTCGTTTATATCGATCCTATCAAATGTATTTGTGTTCACGTTTATTTACTATAACGTTGTTTATTGCATTGATCATAAATTGGGCTTGCTGACCAAACGGGCCGATAGCTGTAATTAATCCCATTATTTTTGCACATTCATTTCGCTTTATTCGTAAGCGTAGAGAAAACATAACCGAATCGTTTTCCATAAATCATAGCAAACATTAATACCGATTATTTATAGACGGTGTAAATGAATGTGTGGTTTTCGGATAATACTTCTGTCTAGTTGTCTCGTAAATATTCTATGCGATCATATTCTCCGATTTCGCTCAGCGTTACCTTATCGCTATTTACAGCAACTATGCAAACCTATATGCTATGACGAATATCTGTATAACAGTCATTATAAAAATTCACATGAATCTTGATCGACCGAGAAATTCAATAAAAAGAAGCAACTAATCGTCGATCATTAATCGATCTTACAAACTTAATAAGAATTGAATAAGAATTGACAAAGGAATCCGAACGGCGGACTAAAAATAAACGGAAAATCGATGCTTTGACAATTTGATAGGCAACATCAATAGATATATATACGCAATAATGACGATCAAAAATAACTGATTGAATTTCTATAGCATGCAGCGATGCTCGAAAACGAGTTAAGAGATCGTTTCCACCCTCTAGGAAGAAGGGAAGAGTATCAAGATAGAAGGAAACGTGCCAGATTAGTCGTGCTACAGACCGGTGGGCGAGGAATCCTGGCGTCGCGATGCTATCGGCTCGTTGCTACCATTCGCCTGATGGCTGGTACTGGCCGGTGACGATGGCGACGCGCCGACTTGGCTGTTCTGGCTGTTGTTGCTGCTACCGCTGCTGCTGCCGCTTCCTGCGCTGCCAGCTAGTCATGCAATCAACCAACCAAACACGAGCTAGTGTCAACGTCAAAGAAGCCATTGCACGTCGCGTCGAATTCGCGTCTCGTCGCATCGCGTAATCGTGTAATCGCGCGTCCGACTCTCTCTAGACCGGCGAATTAGAGATCGACTGCTCCCCGTCTTTCGCGGATTCTCGATTTATTTTCAATGATAAAATACAAGAAATCACAATACACAGGCTATCTCGAAACTCTCTACGCGTACAATATTTTCATTGTTTTCGTACATTTTAAGATTGTCGATTGTCAAAAGCGTTTAATTTAGAATCTTTTTGGATAAATTTTTTAATCAATTTTAAATTAACTAAGTTATAATCCAGAATTCTCATCAAAGATTTACAACTTTTTATAGAATAATTTACATAATAATTTAAAACAAAACAGACGAAGATTTATTTCGGAATGACAAATAATTTTGTAACTTATAATAAAAAAAATTATTACAAATCGTAGTTAGAAAATATTAGGCGCGTGACGCGTAGTAATAAAATATGCTTTCAGCAATATGTATTAATAAAAAATTTCAATTGCAAGTGTATAATAGTCGACTTTCTCTTTCTATGAAAGAAAATCATTTTATTTGATAAATTTGTTGCATCTAATGTACTGATATTAGTGTCAACGTCACTATTTATGTCGTTTATGTCGTTGCAGTTTGTCTATTTCTATTTGCTTGTCAGATCCATTCCACTTGCAGAACTTAACGGGAACGAACGTAGCTAGCAAGATGGTGTAAAACGCGATCGATCATCGCGTCGTCTATTCCCGACGCTCGAATCCGTAAATAATAAAGATTCGACGAAAGAGCAAGAGAAGCCATCGATATCGCCGCAAGAGCGAGACGGAAAAGCGTGAGAATCCGTATACATATTTATACCTGTGTGAGTCTTGTTTGACGGAGAGAGGTGAAACTTGGAAAATGTAAGGAGAAATCGTCGAATGATCGTCGAATGATCGTCCAATCAATCGATGGGATGAATCGATTTGTCAAACAGTATTGTCTACGTATGTAAACAGTCAAGGAGAAATTGAGGAGAGACGCAAAAAGAAACGACAATAAAGAGAAAGGTTCGCTTTTCTCCAGTTTCCATCGCGCCTCTTACGGAAGGATCGTCTGCTGAGGATATTATTTAATGTCTAAAAAAAAATCAACGAGTGCGTGAGTGAACGTGTAACGTGAATATATGACAAACGCGAAAAGAACGAACAAGTTATCGGATAAAATTAAAAGGCGTGAGAAAGCGTGAACGATAAAAGACAAATAATGCAAGAGGAGCAAGAAACATATATAGTAACGAATCTTGTGACCTAAGTATACATTATGTGATAAAAAAAATTTGTTTATAATAAATTTCAAATCAACATGCTGCGGCTTTTTAAAGCAGAAACGACTAGACCGATTCCTGCTTCGTCCTCATTTAACAAATTATTGCTATGCGCATCGGCTATATAGACATATAAAACATATAGGTATATACGTACACACACATACACACGTGTGTCTATATGTGCTCTCTATAAAGAATCTCGATAAAGCGTGGAAGCAGAAATGGGTCATCCGGCTTCGGTAATCTTACCGATTCGTCGATCAGATTGCTGTTAGTTGCGCTTTAGCATCTCCTTCCAGTGTATGTGCCTATTTCTCATCCTGCGACACGAGAGAAAGAGAGAAAGAAAGAAGGAGAGAGGGATGATAGGAAGAGAGGGGGGGGAGAGAGAGAGAGAGAGAGAGAGAGAGAGACTATGACATCAAGTAACAATTGTTCTGTGGAATGAGTTCGTGAAGATTTACTTCCATGATTTGAAAAATCAAACAATTCGAGCACAAGCAGCAATTGATAATACCTATTTGATTTATATAATACAATTTATAATTAATACACCCATATTAATGCTTTTTTTAATCTACAATTCTGAGATAAACTTATTTATTCTCTGATTTTTTCTCTATTTTCATTTAGATCACAATGCGGCAGGTGATTCTTTGATATCGAGTATAAAGATAGATCATTGAAAAATTCTGCAAAATGTCGGTTGACGAAAGTTTTGTGTGGTGAAATAATTCTTGAATACGGTAAAGAGATGTTGACAAAAGCTACCATGACTATATCTTATTCTAATGATCACGATTTGATAAATTCAATTATAAAAATGTAAGGCAAATTTATAATTCGATTAAATGCTATTTGCATTTCAACAGACTTAATTGTCACCTCTTCAAGTACATCATTCTCTCAGTCATTATTTCACACGTGAGATTGAAAGTTTGAATTAAAAAAATATACGATTTATATAACAGGAGAATATTTTCTCATATTGAAATGAAAAAATAGTCAATTTTTAAAAGTTTCGCATCCGGAAGATCAGACTATCGGAATTCGCGATAACCTTTCTGAAACACATTTCGGTTGCAAAACATTTCGAACAAATATATTTCGACAACGGCAAATATTCGAAACTTTTAACAAAAATATCGTTGCAATCCCATGTTTTACTTTTCTTCGCCAATTCGCATTCATTGCCTCCGTCTGACGTAATCAATAGCAATCGTAATAAAAACTAAATGAATTCGACATTTTCGTGGATGAATAAAAGGTTATTTACTTATTAGTGAACGATTCTTACCGCTGTACTTTTCTTTCAGTGCATTTAAGAATAATTTCACTAACTTTTAAATGAACTTAAAATCTATAAGTATAGTGAGATCCAAAGACATCGAGAGAGATTTGTCTTTAAATTCGTAGACTTAAAAAATAATTTAGATTCTATAAATACCTACTGTTATTCATAAAGTTTAAACTTACAATCATCCTAAATTTTTATCTCGAGAATAATTTTTTAAAAATTTCTTGACAGTGTAGAGCCGCAAAGGATTAAAAAGTAAGATAATGAAGACCCGATTTACTCTGCATTTCATTGCAGTATCGAATCAAAATTCTGAATTTACCTTGGGCCCCTTGAAGAAGAACCGCGGCAATTCCAAGAGGGTTGCCCGTATTCTGAATCTGGGCTTGGGCTTGGACCTGGGCCTGAATCTGGGTCTGGTTCTGATTCGGGGCCTGTTTGTTCGCCACGGTTGTGGCCGCGCCGACCATCCTGGAGAACGCGGACATTGTCGCGGGGCTGCTCGAAGGTGTACCTTGATGGGCCAAGAGCTTTTGTTTTGGAGAGAGATTTTTTTTGAGGGGCGCACCAATCAGTAACAACACGGGTGAAAAACGGAAATGATCACAAAGCGCAAAAGGCAAGAAGCAAATTCTGCGAAGCGACTGTTGTCGCAACGCGCCATTTACGAATTATTTGAATCTTGATGATATCAAGAATGATGCGCGAAGAAAGAAATATGTACAGAAGAAAGTAAACCTTGAGTATCGATCAATTATTACGAAGGGCGCGTTCGAAACAACGTGAAGTCATGAAGCTACACTCCACTAATTAGATCAAGTCGTATAATGTTATTATCGAGCTAATTTGTGTTAATTGTAAGCAGATTAACATGTAGCATTATCGAGCAACATTAGTCTGGCAAACATATGTTAGAATTAGTTGCCGAGAAATTCTTCAGAACCAGACAGAAACATAGAATTGGCAAAATAGGGAAATGTTAGCAGAATTAATTAAAAAAATTTGTTAAAAGAATTAAAGAAAAAAATTATAGGGAAAAAGAGAGAGAAATGAACGGCGTCAATTATTTGCGTACAGCCATGACCTTGTACAAATGGCATGAGAATAATGAATGATTCCGCGCAAATTTTCGCTCGTACGTCCTAGACAAGATTTATTCTTGAAATAGAAACTTAGAAGTGCGTTTATATATGCAATCGTGCATATATAATCCGACTATATGTAACGTTTAGCCACAACGAAAGTTCATTTTGCATAAGATACTGTTACAGGCAGTTCGCGATTAATGTAGAACAGTAACGATCAGTATACAAAACATTTCCGCATAAGATTCTCGTATTTTGTTAATATTAATTCTTTAGCTATTCAGAATAGACTTTTTCTTAATTATGTAGTTGCTAAAGAATCAATTATTCAAGATTTAAAGATAAGTGTAAATTTATTTTCAAGATGACTGATAAAAGTTTAATTCAAGGGAAGATATTATATTTAAAGTTAAATCTCTTTCAAATCGATACTTGTTTCCTAACAGAAATCAATTTAATATTTAATTGATGAAAGATTGATAAATATAATCCACAAAACGAGCTCAAAATACACTAAAGATATTTAGGTTAACATAATGAAAAATTACTGCAATTATAATAAAATTAAGTTCGATATTTATTCTAAAAAATAAATAGTATTTACAGAAGTGGCTATTTTTATTAAATATTCCAGAATAAATTCTAAAGAAAAAATTTTACGTCGAGAAGTTATTTTTACTGTCAATTTCCTGAATTAAACAAACAAGCTAATATAAAAGTAAAATATAATTGTGCGAAATGAATATAAATATATACATATACATAACAGAATTACAAGGAAGAACAAAACCCGCCAGAAACTCACCGTAATTTTCTGTGTATTTGGACGAACTGGGTATGGTATTAGCCATCACAATTATGTTCTGCGCGATAATTTTTCAGAACTAAATCATACTATAATAGTGGCACGATATCAAATGTAAAAATTATTTTTTTGCAAGGAGACGAAAGTACTTAAATCTCTTTGGTAACACCGGAAAATATTTGTAAAATAACCGACACTCAAAATTGACAGAGGCCAGCTTGTCGAGTGCGACTCAAATTCACTTGCGAGGTGAGTCGAACGTACGTACAACGATGTTTTGAACCGCTGCCGATCTATTTTCAAGTAATGCCAAGCGGCCAGGTATTTTTGTTGACAGTACGTCTGAAGAGCGCGCGAGGCGGAGCGGAATCGCGACGCTTTCCGTGGGAAATTCACTGACTAGATGAAAAAAGAGAAACAATGCGTATACGTGTACATTGTTAGTAACTAGTCAAAATTTCTCTTGAGTTCTTTGACAACAAAAACGAAATTTCGAAACAACAGCCTCGTATTATGTGAAAAAGGTTACATAATGCAGTGTAAATTTTCAAGTGCAGAGAAATCAAGATATGTATAATATATTTTGGAAATAATATCTCTACGCTAATAATGAATTGCCTATGTATTTTTTTTTTCTTATATTATTGATCGAAGTAGACGTGTGAAATATTAATTATTGCATATTGATAGAAATAAGATGATAATTATCGTTGCAACGATTTACAGATCAAGCCCAGCTTTGTATTTACTGCGTGGTTAATTTTACATAGGCTTAAACTATCCACGTTGAGCTTACACTTGAGTAAACTCCCTGCGTTAGTAAGTTTGAATTATAAATCGAGTTAATTATAACTTTCGAGTTAATTACCACTGTGCACTGTAGCGCCGCCTTCATGCCGCTCTCATTATGACATAGTTGTAACTAATTTGCCGGCAAAGACTTCATTATATACATTTATATGCCCGTAAAACATCGACAATTATTGTTAATACTGATTGTTAATAGCTGATTGTTTTATTATATCTAGTTTTTATTTTATCTGAATTTTTATTTCTATTCTATTTAATTGCAATTATAAATATCAATGACACAACTTGTTTACGCGCTTTGATTATAGATAAGATTCTTCTATAAAAGAAGAAAAACAATCAAATTTAAATACACGTAATTTATAACTACAGAGATGTAAGAACAATTATAGGTAAAGTAAAAAATATTACGTATATTTTTATATTCTCTTTTTTCCAAAGGGATCTTTCTTTGCTTTACGATTTATATTCTTTTGATTATAAGCTAGAAAAAATTAGGAGAGTTACAGTAATTGTGAAATTAGTAGTAGTAATATGTGTGGAACACTGGAATAAATTAATTGTCGCATAATCACAATCCAATTAGACACAGACATTTAAATAAACTATTTCAAAGGATACGTCGTTCCGCACGTAACGCATTTCGTGGGATTCGATGATCAGTTTGATCGATGTCTCAATCACAATGATTCATCAAACAATATACATAATCTCTAACTACACTCGCATTAACTATGAGATGCTATGAATTTCGCTGTTGTGAAGCGTATCGAGAGAGGGCTCAGGAGGATCCTCAGTTTAGATTAACTATGGGATTAATTTTAAATTGATTAGAAGGGGAACTCACACGTACATAAGAGGAAAAAGAAAGCAAGAAAGAGACGAAGTTATCCAGAATGTTAGTTGACGAGACGAAAGGAGAGACGGTAAATCCGCTATACAATTTCGCAGAAGCGGCAACAGAAAGGGTGCAAAAGCTCGGGCTCGAAACTGGACACGGAGCCTCTCATGAAATTGGCCTTCTCCCAACCGTGATGATATTTTAATTATCCTTTCTCTGTCAATATCTCGCTGCTAATTATGGATATTGCATTGAGATAGTTTCACATATCATGGCTGAACGTTCCATTTATGAACGTTCAGGAAACCAATCGTTTCTGTAGACCAGGCCTGTACAATTTGAGCTCCGGAGCCAAAACGCAAAGCCATCGACGCAAAAAGAATCAATGTGAATAAGATTTCACTGTAAAGTGTTGATAAGCGTCGCTCGGATGCGTATCACTTTACAATCTTCGAAATCTTACTCATATTGATTTTTTTACGTCGATGGCTTTGCGTTTTGGCTCCGGAGCTCAAATTGGACAGGCCTGCTGTAGACGCAAAGAAATGACGTTCTTTCATAAATTCCTCTTTATTGAAGAGGTTAAACATTTACGATAATGTGCACGTTCAAGAGATCACACCATTCGATTTAAAAAAATCTCGGTAGAGTCGTGTTAACACGTGATATTTACTAGAACCCAAGCGATCATGTAAAATGCCATTTTTCTAAATTTTGTATGCAATTAGTTTAATGTAAATGTACTTACAGCAAAGTAAGTTTAAGGGCTTTAAATCAGATTAAACATAGTCCTTTAATATCACTTTGAATTATAAAAAAAATTTTTTGTAAATAACAAGAACAAGTGTCCGTCTATCAGCAAAACAAAGATAATTTTCGTTTTGCGCATTTTGAACTTATGCGTATACGACTTCATCGATTATTACTCAGAAACATGTCAACTGCGACAAAGTAGGATTATCTTTCCACATGTTCGCTTGGATAAAGTGGGTTTGATAATGCATGAAATATATCACGAGAATATTTTACGAATTTTATCTATGTAGAAAAAGAAACATTCGTCCCCGATGTGTGATAATATACAATTGCGTTTGTCTTGATAAAAACATGATGAAAAAGTTCGTCAATATTATATAAACAAGAACATTACGCGAACATTGTATATATGTATGTAATAAGATAAAAATTACAATGATAATTATAGTATCGTAAAATCAAAATCAATTAAGCGCGGATGGGAGAGGCCAGTGCAATCGCGCGACGTTTACAAAGTAATGCACAATAGATACGTTATACGTATATATCTCGTCTCGAAAATTGGTTTTACCTTCGGGTTCTTTGGCAATGACCGTGCTGCTCCGGTCGACGCCGCCCTTCTTATCCTCTGTACAACATACACACATACATCACGTATACGATATACGAAAAATGTACGAACAATTTATATCATTACATAACGCTTAAGATATTTATATGGAATATCGATAAAGCCACGTCGTCATGATGAGAAACTAAGCTTATTTCCCTTGATTTATCTAATACTGACACATAAATCATAAATATCACTTCCTTATCAAAAGAATACATTGTAGAAGAGTGAAGCTTAAAAACAAACAAATGTTACAAAAATTTTATTATTAACTTCACAAATGCGAATCACTTCTTTTTCTAGTTAACATTTCACACGCAAAAGTAAATTTTTCAGCTTGACGTTGCTAAGAAAGAAAGAATTTATTTGATAATTGATATTAATGAATTATAATAGAAATATTCGGTGAATAAATTTATAGGAAAATAAATAAATCAATCATCATTATACAAGTAAATATAAGATATACAAATAGTAATAGATGATAGTAGATTTATAAATTTAGAAGTGATACACAAAAATCAGCTTTATTTTTCTGCTACGTATTCGCTTTATGGCAAAATGGAGGGTCTTCTTTGATAATTGCACCAATTAAACTTAGATTCTTACGTAGTGGTAAATGGCCAAATTCTACGATATTAACATTTATTTTTCATCGTGTATTCGATATTATTAATGATAAATAATGATTACCAAGCAACACAGACAGATATATGAAACGACGTAATTAGTAAACGTAAAATATTGCCATTTAATAGCACAATAATTATATATATATATTATATATAAAACAGACATTCAGTGTAGAGTAATAATAAATCTGAATCTTTCATCGTTGATTATAAAAACACAAAATACAAAATTTCTTCGATATAGGAGCAACGCTCTCAGTAAAGAATCGTCAAGGGACGATCCCAAAAGGATTTCTACTCGAGTTTACCAAACTCTCAATAATACACTTTTATGTCTTCTTTGTACAAAATTTCCATGTAGATATTTCCAGCTGACCACTTTAAATCTCAAAGCGTCCGTACAAAAGTAAAGACATATATATCGTTACACCCCCGTGACATGTTAACAGTTTCTCATAAACAATAGCAAGATCTATTATCTACGATAATATCATCGTGCTTTTATTACCTATACAATTATCTACTATTTAATAATTAAAAAATCATCGTGTAATGACAAGAAAAATTGTCTGGTATAAAGAAAGAGGTCATTACTTTGCGCCGACTATTAACCGTGCAAATTAATGGCAATCGATTTCGTTCGTACAATGCCATGGCTACTAATAAAAAAAACACTCGTTATCATAAATTAAGTGATGATGCTTAATATAATGACGACGAGGGCGTAACGAAATAGAGTATCGTTTGTGACCGACGAAAATGTAACGATCGTATCATGATTAAGATATTCTCTTTTTCTTTTTTTTTTTTTTTCATTTATGGGAACTATGAAGACGAGTGGTACCGTTACCATCGAACTATATGTATATAAAAAAGAACGGTCGCCAAATAGAAAAAAAAGATTGAAATACAATCGATTGATAATCGGGATAGTGCTGGAGAGTACACTTTGCATTAAGAACGTGCACACGTCGATAAAAACACGTATCGATCGTATCTCGAGTAGTAGGGAAGTAAAAAAAGAAATTGTAATGCGTGCAGATCGAGCCGATCGTACGGTTTCAATGCTTCGGTCGCGATATTTGATCAATTATTTAGCAAAGAAAAATTACTGGAAATACTGTAATAGAATTATTAGATAGAATTACTAGTTACTATAAAAATTTACTAATAAGATTTTAGAAGTATAAAATATTCTGCGTTTTAAATTATTCAGGTCCATAAAATTTTAAATTATTAAAAATTAAAATTTTTAAGCTTAAAAGTACGATGATATGATATAAATCAATCGTTTTATTTTCTCAATGTGAATCAAACTTTATGTTTCTCCATAATTTTTCAAACATAATAATCTGCCAAATCTTCTCGATCTATCTACGTATAATCATCTTGTCTCACTAATCAATGTAAAAAAAAAAACAAATTGATCTATATGTCGAATCATTCAATCTGTAATAAAAATTACATTAAAAAAATTTTTCTATGACATTAAATTGTGATTCCTCTCTTTTTCCCTCCCTCATGTTATAATCTTCTTGATATTCAATTCGAGACTTTGTAAAAAGCCGTACGATGGCGAGCAAGCGTGCGATAGACGGAAAACATGCGAGAAATCGGATCAACACATAAAAAAGCAACCAAGTGAGGGAAGTGAATGGAATCAATTCCGAGTTGGCTGTTGCGTGGATGAATGGTTCAGTCGGCGGACCAAGTGGACAAAGCGAGTGACAAAAGAGTGGGAGAGAAAGAATGAGGCAAAAGCGAAAAGACAGGAATAGTGAGACAAGCGCCAGGGAAAAAAAGAAGACAAAAGTATAACTGGTGTTCATAAATCCATAACACTGGACTAAACATCGAGAGTCGAGATTTGTGACGACGACAGAGAGCATGTTATGTGTTTATTTGTGCGTGCGCGTTCGTGCGTGCGTGCGTGCGTGCGTGTGCGTGTGTGTATGTGTGTGTATGTATGTGTAAATATGCGCGCGTTTGCATACGTATGTATGGTTTTGAATTTGATATAGTAATAATGACCTAAGTATAGATAAGGGCGTGTGATAATGCGAGGAGTTTGAAGAAGGTGAAAAAATCGTTTAAGAATACGATCGTAGAGAGCACGATCGCATTTCTCAAACGGTGTACGTGGGAGAGTCACATAGAAAAAAGTATATAAAGTGATAATCGGATGGAATTCCGAGCATCTGTTATTTACTCTCCGTTATTTGCTACTGAATCGTCCAAAATTAATTTTATACTGATCTGTGTGATTAGTTTTGCTGTAACTACAAACAATGCAATCCGAGTGGTCAATTTACATAAATAATACCAATCATTCAATGAAATGGAATTCTTTAAATTGCTATAGATAATATTATAATAGGATAATCTGAGCTTTTGAATATAATAAAATTCTGCAATGTTAAATTTTAACGATAAAATCAATAATTTTATCCATTGGTAAATCTTTACTCATTTGTTCAATGGTTTGCATAATTCCATTCGATATGAAACACTCGATTATACTTTTTCCTCTGTAGAGTTCGTTGAAATAATGATCCATTAAAATGACGACTTTTATATCTGTAATAATTGTCACTGCCACGTAAATTTTTGGCTGTTTCTCGCCGCAAATTTTTTAAAATTAAGAAATATTTAGGCCAACTCAATGGCTGTACATATACGTTTCATCTAACAATTATTTTTTCCTCCATTTACATCAATCGCACGACATCCAAACAATAAAATTCATTTTAGCTTTCTCTTTATTGATAATAATAGTTAGTTCGTCACATCTTTGTTCTATCGCTCTAGTTCACACAATAAAACCAAGAGACGAAATTAGAGCCAATTAACCAAAGAGTTACAATACATAATTCAAAACGTGGCAGCAAAAAAGGAGAAATAAAAAATATATAACATCAAGGAGGCGTGTATATGTGTATGTGTGCGGGCATAAGGAAACACAAATACGTCAGATGAGATCTAATAAACGTGCGGAAGTGATGATTGTGACATGTTACCTAAAAAGCTCCAAAAGTTTTCACAATCGAATTTTTTCCTCTTACGCTGCTAATATAATTTAATCTACCGTATAAATTTATAATATTAAAGTAAACGATAAATGAAACCGGTTGTGGCCGATTCGTTATTTGCAAATTTCTAAATTACAATAAAATTCTTACAGCCTGAGAAGCGAGCCGAAAACGAGCATCTTTCGTTCGATAATTAAAGCATAATTATAAACCGTGAGAAAGTATAACAGCGGGAAAGTTAAGAATTTTCCTATACTAATTGCGGCTCTAAATAAGATAAAAGATGAATATGCTGAAAAAAAATGCAAGCGAAAGCAGCGTGAGCCGGAGCGTTTCGTGGTCATCGGCTGTTAAAAATTAACACGAACGAGAATGAATAAAAATAGAAGAGAATAGAGAGATAAACATCGAGATTATTATGAGAAAAGTGTGATAATACCGAGTGACAATATACACCGTAATTACGCGTAGTAGACTTACGTTATAAGAAATTATAACCCTTTCAGCTCGTCTAAATTGTAAAGAAATCCTTTATATGTTCACATGAAATTAGCGTTCATTAATTTCACATTACATTAATAATAATAATAATAATAATAATAAGAGTAAGAATAAAACTGTTTTTAATAATTATAAATTGTGTGCTTATAATTCGTTTACCGAGGCTTAACACACGCTGAAGTATTACTATTACTACTTGTAATATTAATCTTGAAAGGCTATTACGCGAATTGTCTCTTTGTTTTCCTGTGATTATGCTCATCCGAGTGTTTTATGTAGCAAAATTTGAATAAGACTTGAATAAGATTAATGTAAAGGAAACACACACACACACACACACACACACACACACACACATCGTAATAAACAGACTTAGCCGTTCAAGATTAATTTGTCGCAGCTATCGCTACTTGGACTATTCTACGAATCCATTTTCTTCAATGTACTACATGTACGATCAGAATACAAGTGAGAAAGAGAAACGCGTTAAAATTTACAATACTACATCTACTGAATTGCATAATCGTCAATTATTTCTTTGTACTAGATTGTATCACGAGAAAGCGTTGTCTAATTATAATCGAGCCTGTTCATCTTACGTTGTTAAAAATGGTCGCCTGTGCGGTAATCGCTAAAAAAAGATGCATTGCGTTAACAAGAGAACTTATGACAATGGTGGTTGCAGATAGTGGTAGATTTTTTACTTCGCGACATACACCTATAAATAAATTAATTCATGTTGTACACGCGTAAATTGCCAGTGAATTATTCCCGAAAAGAAGGTGTAGGCGAAAAAAGAATAATCACGACGTATATATAACTAAAGCGCGTAACGAAGCCGATGCGTGAGTGACACGAAATCAATGAACTTTAGACCCGATTTGTGTAAATGCGAAGAATCAGGATCTGCTGTAAACCAGAGCAACTTACGCCTTCACTGTTTCCTTTTCTTGGAATAACGCATTATATCCAATTGCTTAAATGCTAGTTGTGTTTATAATTTTCATTACAATTTATATGTAATCTACATAACAGTATATGTATGTAATTTTTTCTCTTGGAACATATAATGAAAAATGATTAATCGATTAATAATTTAATTTAATTTCTTTTTATCGTCGCCCTTGTTACACAGATCCTTGAAATATCGACCGTTTTTATTTCAAGTAGAAAAACGAGCGAGATTACCAGACGATATACGCCATGTATGAGATGTTAAATAATTAAATGTTGATCAATGGTTCTCTCTCTCCACGTGTACGAGTTACACGATGTTTATATTAAAGCGTTGATTACTCGTGCTTTATTCATCGTCTACTTGACTTTTCGGGAAAAAAAAAAAATATTTGACGCAAAATATTACGCGCGTGAGCGTTCTTCAATCTTTGTTTTCCAGCTAATTCTGGAAGTTAAGCGTCAGTAACGTCCGGTAATCCGTGCGTGTGAGTGAACAAATGCAATCGCAATGATTACATTTCCGTTATCGAATGATATGATGAACGTGTCTTGAAGAGAATTGCGCTCGGTCTATGGTGTTTGTAATCTAATAATATACGGTGCATTCTTTCATTTGCTGTTATAATACGCGTGCGCACGTCATTCGTCTACATGTGTTATGGATTTGTGAGCATCGGCTATTGGGGCACAAAACAACAGTGTTATCACTTCTCTCACACAGCTGTATACTTGGTGCTTTGCCTTTACGGTATCTGTTATGGGAGACAGACACGAGTACAGAGCCACCTGATTTGTGCGGACGTGTATATGTGTGTTCGAATGAAAGCATGGAAAACAGATGGCATCGATTCACTTTCATTTTAGTTTATTTTGGTGAATATATTTCAACACCATCGGCCGCGCATAAAATACAGGGTCACGCGAGTTTGTATATGCAAAGTGTATTCAAAATTGCATTTGTTAGACAATATAAATATCCAGCGAAATTATGAAAGTTGGATATCAAAACCAGTATCTTTGTGCATGAATAAAAAAGAAAGTTCGAGTAAATAAATACCTATCAATTAATTTATTATATCTCTCCGTAAACGTTAACGCGATAACACGTCAATTATAAGTAAGAAATATGAATTCGCGTGACGCTGACAGGGATGAGGAATGAGTTTTTTCGTGTCGCGTGTAGAATGTTTTAAAATTCGAAAGCGAACGTTGTTCTTGGATATCCGGCAAATTATATGCTGTGACGTATAGGAGAGGAGATATACAGATTCATGCAAAGATAATTTGGATTGTACTTTCTCACCCTATATGCAAAACACAAAATTTCATTTATTCGTTGAAATATTATTACAGCTGTAATCTAATAATCTACGAGTAATAATGGACTATCATTCATTCATTTTGTTTTGAAACCGCAGCTAATAATAAACTGGAAACTATTTTATACATTAGGTACAAAATATTCAATTTCGGGATACATATTTTTTAAATGTAAAATTTTCAAATTTTTTAAATGCAATACACTCTTAAATTGGTTATTTGCGTAAATCAAAATTTATTAGTTCGTTTGTTCAATGTGTTTGATCGTTATATGCCAATGTAATATGAAACGGATGAATGTGTCTCGAGAGTACGATCCTATGTTTCTATCGAAATCTCTTAAAGGAATTTTACTTTGCTAGAGAATGTAGGAACGGGAAAAATCTGACAAAAATTTCTTCGGATACGCGAAAGAAAAGAACGGATGATATCTGATCGATATCGACGCGGTATGAGTATTAAACCGAAATAAAGATACTTCAAAATTTTCGAATAAAATAACGCGAATTCAAGTTTACAGACATAATTACAACTGAGAAAAATATGAGGAACGCGTTAAAACGTGCAGATCTTATATATATGTGACATTCCGCGCTTGTTTAATGTGATTTGAATACTTCCTTCCATTTTAACGAGTTCTAGTCTATACGATACATTATGATTTCTCGTGAACATGCAACATAACAACATTCGCGTTGTAAAGCATATTTTAATAACCATCGATTACACCTGACTTGCGTACAACGAATTGTATTCGCAAAGTGAGAGAAGATAGCTTTGGGATGCACTGTCACGTGTTTTGCGTACGCGTGTATGTGTCAGAAAGTGTGTCAGAACAGGGAGGGCATCATCGCACACGATAGAGAAGTTGCGAGAAACATCGACTACCAGAGTTAGTCAGGAACTTGAAAGACAGCTCGTACGAGAGAAGACAAATTCGAAGATGATAACGTAGAAACTAGGTAGACTCAATACCTGTGTATATTAGGTCGATGATGAGGGTATGTAAAATATGTTTAATATACTTCGCGTTAATGCTTACTACTAGATACGGCTATTTTATAAATTTCAAACAATACTGACAAGTGTTAATTGTATCGTGTCAGTATGAGATACTCTTATAAGGAAAAGCAATACACAGTAACATAATTGATAAAGTTTAATAAAATTATTAACATTACTCTGATTGAAATACAATTTAAATATTTTAAATAAAGGTTTCTGCGTGCGCGCGTGCGTAAATTTTATAGAAATATCTCAAATTAAATTTCTTATATTTGTATGTTGACTGTCTTGCTTTTCGCTGTGTATGGATATCTTCGGTGAACTTTGAAGAACGTACACGTGCGATCGAACGCGGACAGACGGAAGACAAATAAAACACGAAAGAGATCGATCGACAAGTGTATAATCAAAAGTATCTACAGAGGCAAAGAGAAATATCAAGGCGAGATCGATTTTTCTACGGATCAGGAGGAAGGGGCAAACTAGGATCTGCGACCGAGAGTACACCTTACGGTATATAATAAAGGAATCAGCACACACAGACATGATGTTGTGCCAATAAAATTAAATCATATCGGTTCGAAAAGCATTCAACGAAAATCTGACACAAACACACTATGAAACATTATTAAAAATAACTAAACCTTCTCAAACATTTTCTCACGTATAATCAAGTATGATATCAAATATCTACAAGTATTTACAATTATTTCTCGTAATTTAACTATATCAACTTTTGTTTCAAATAAAAATAAGAGTTTAAACCATCTTTGGAATTGACGTTCCTAAACCTTTCCATGAACCTTTGCGGTATAACCGCAAGTGTATCAATAATCGGAGCACAGGTGTACGCAGGGTGGAAAAGGAATAAGCCAGAGGATAAGCAACGAGTGGATATTTAACTACTCGAGCTATCGTCCAACGATCGACTTGCACGTGAGAACGAGAGAAGTATCTCTAATGAGAGATCGATACGCGCGCGTACTTTTTACTTTTATGCGCAATATATAAGAACGTCCATGTAAATTAATCTCCCGCAGTAACTGCGATAAACATGGCATTAATGCGTTGCATCAAACAAAAAAAAAAAGATCAGGAAAGTAATTGATTCAGTTGAGTCGAATATCCTTTCTGTAACATCCCAGACATTTTTCAGACAGCCATACGCATCTTTAACAGTTCCATTATTGATACCAGCCGATGAAATTCAATTAAATTTTGTTTTCAATTAAATTTCACAAGATAATACTATTCGAATTAAATATAAATAATGAAATATAAAATTTTCACAAAATCCAACTTGATCTTTGAGTACAACAGAGCTCGATAGATAGAAATGAGATCTTCAAGTAGCTATATCATCGAATTTAAGAGGAATGTTGATCTTTATATTACGTGGTACTATACGATAAGTCGCGAACACCAAGCTGCAGTTTCTCCGCCTGTAGTCAAGTTTCTCATTAAATTCTCATAACGAGCACGCAGTAAAGAGATATATGCCGTGAATCGCTGCCGGGAACTAAGAACTTGTATATCGAGCCATTGTTATTGAGACTATCACCGATTATTCTACTCGCGTGACGACAATACCGCCGCGATGGCGACGGAATCGCTATCATAATTCAATCCAAGCTTTCGAGCACAACGGCGACGTGCTTTAACAGCTAGATGCCAACCGGCTTTAAACAAGTGCTCGTTACGACAACTGAAATTGCACGAATGATTTCTCACCAAAATGTCGTTGGCGATATCATATGAGAAGCTATTCGCGTGTTCTGCGTATAAAAGTCGATAAATATCCGTGTAAAAAAAATTTCGAATATTTATATAACATAATAAACTATCTGATTCTATCTATTCTTTGTCCGCTTATAATCGCGATCGTGAAGATCGACCGTTTTAAGCACTCGTTTTTGCACTGATAGCCTACAATTGATTCGTTATAATAATCACTGTTAAAAAAATTCAACGCGTTTTGTAATTATGAAAAAAAAAGAGAGAGAGACATAAAAAGGATGGGGATCTCCTACCTTTAACATCATCGTCTTCGATCGTTGTGCTGCTGTCAGTGGATTCCTTCACTTGAGAGCCATCACCCTTCTTCGTGATAATGCTTCGACCTGGAGTGCGCAGAGCGTTTCAGTAAATCGACATTGGGAAAGTGAAAACGAAAGAAAAATGACGAGAGGAAGAGATAGTAAAACAAAAGTAGTATCAAAGACTATAAGATAGGAACAAGAGAAAAAAAGATAAAAAGCGAGATAGAGAGTACACATAAAATGGAACGATCTTGAAATGAGGATATGGATTAGAAGGAGGATTTATTTCGAGTATTTATTTAGATCCGCGTTGCCTGATGTGTACCTCGAAACGATCTTGAGAGCATTTCCCGATTTTAAATATGCTTCACGATATAGCTAATACAAAGCTCGAGTTTGAAAGGAACGTCGTCGAGAGCTCTTCTTAATGCGACAGTTAAAAAGGGCAAGTTCGCTTGATGCCAAATGTTAATCTGAAACTAGCTTGTCGCTTAAAAAAAGTAGAGACAGACAAAGTAAGCAAATATCTCTTCTATAAATGTTTATTGAAAAAAAATGCAATCAAGTTACTACTGCTGTAATTTGTGTTGTTAATTTGTGCATATTGAAATAAAATCAAATTCATCGGTCGTTCGTTCCAGAATAATTGACGTTGTAGTAACGAATAATTACCGATTTTTTGATCATTTAAGATTCTATATTGTCGATCGAACGATATATTTTCGTTTCGATGTGATTATGTACAATCTTTTTTCTACATCTTCCGTAATTCAATTTCATACCTTATATTTTTATACGTCATAACCTTCGAGTTTACAAAAGAGAATATACATTTTCTCTCGCAAAGAAGAAATTCGCGTGTATACATTTACATATGTTATACATATATATTTTTTATTTATATACGATATAAAAGAAGAAAATGAGAAAGAAATTCTATCTTTCGAATATAACATATATTGTTTACAGTTCTTTACAATTATATATTTCATGTTCCTTCCAAATTCTAGCTTTAACAAGTGCGACTCTAATTTGTATTCGTTAATTATTTTAGCCTAGTTACCAATTGTAAAATTTATCCTTAATATTACTATATAAATAAATAATTCATTATTTACGTTTTCAACATGCAGAATTAAAATAAGTGTTTGCCGTACTTTGCAAATACGTATTATAGGGATTCTTAAGAAAAATTAAAATAAAGTAATGAGTAGAACAAATTTATGAACAACGCAAAAATGTGGTAATCAAATAGCTAAAGATCGTTGAGAATCAAGATATATGTATAATCGGATTGTACATTGGATTGGATATGATGGAAATAACCATTCCAAAGGAAGACGAAGCGAATCAGACAAGACAAACAGACAGAAAAAGACTCAACGCAAAAGTCAAACATTGGAGTGAATGCGTTCATGCTATGATAAACTGTTTTCATTCACGTGACTTGTATCGATGCGTCAATTTATTTTAATATTGGAACGAGTATAATCCCACTTCGTTTATCTAATGGAATCATACCTTCAGAATTCTATACATACGTACATACAACTGTGCTTGACGAAAGCGTCACTTACAAATAGATATCTTGTGTGGAGGCAGCAAATGCGTATCCTTTTACTAAACTCTTCGGAAACTTTCCGAGGATTGAGTGAGTCAATAAAGTATTAAAAAATGCAAGACAGAGTGTAAACGCATGCAATTCAGTACAGCGAAACAAATATTTAACTAGCGACTTCTACCACATCGTCTTGTTGTTAAAATACACGCTCAAGATATGAAGAACAAATTGTGATATGGACTGTAGAACGATTTCATTCAACTTGTGATAAAAATTATGTTTTAAACGCACTTAAATTAAAAGAAATTAAAAAGAAAAAAGAGATGAAATGCGTCATAAAAGTGTAAAGTAACTTTGGTTTCGTTTCCGACTAATTGTAACGAAAAGTTGACAAGTTTCGCGAGACAATACTAAGCATTACTTCATTTTAGAAGAACTTAATAGAAAATAAAGATTAACTTATATAAATCTCTTTTTATTACTTACTACTAAAAACTTTATTTATAGACATTTATTTTGGAATATAAAACGCTTCTGTTTAATAAATTAATGTTTTTAACTTTCTCTTAGTATTCCATACATATAAAACAATGTATAGAAACAACATTTTTAATATTTTAAAAATTAAATAAGCGCGATTCTCAAGATATATCAAATGTAATCAATCCGTCCGTTCGTTTGACGATATGAGTTAATAAGGAAGACAAATTGATACGAAAGAAAAAGCAGTGGAACTGCTAGAGATATGAAAATGAAATTATTCTCAGGTTATCGATCAGAAATTCGCGCAGTAGAAGTAGCCATCTGACCAGTAACGAATCCTTATCTTTTGCATGTATTTTTATCACATAAAAGTCAACGAATATTTGCGACTCTCTGGTTCTGTGTATCGATTCATTGAAATTGCTATCGGAATAAGAACATTTTACACATTTTTGATTCAACACTTTCTGGAAACAAAATTATTTAGGAATTCGTATCTATATTTAACATTCCTAAAACAGTTGAAAATTTGAGAAATAACAAAATTTATTTTTTTAATTTGATCGCAAGGAAAAAAACATCAACATCTTATTTTACTTTTAATACTAACGTCTATCTTCAGTATCTAAATAAATTAATTCAAATTTAGCTGCAATAGCTTGGGAGAGATAATGTCCCTTTAAAATTATTGCTGGAATCAGAATACTCGGCAAAAAAAAGATAGAGTATTTAGTGCGAATACTCAAGCCATATATGACATGTATAATGTACAAACGCATTCGTGCGAGATATAAAAAGCATAAGCAAAAAGAGAGAGTCAGAGAACGACATACGAATAGTTAACGCGTGAATTAGCGAATCGAAAAGCGAAAGCATGCCAGAATGCCAAGAGAGGGACGACGATTCGTATGGAGATCCAGCGTTTTCAAGCCGGATTAACGCCATTCGGCCCTGGAATGAAGAACTTCATTCTTGTGTCGGATAAAAGAACATTGAAACATTCAACCGGTTCGACTTAAACAACAACACAACGTACCTTCATTGCGGATTATTTTCGTTAATAATCAAAACTTGTCTTGTAATTGAATTCGCTATAAAAATATCGCTATAAAGAATATCGCTATAAAAATATGATAAATGGAATAAAATATCATAATAGTATTTTAATTTATATTTAACAAAAAAATTGAGCAATATTGCAAAATAAGCGATAATTTTTTTAAATAATTATAATATATAGGACATTTTATCTAAAGTTCTAAAACAGAAATATTTTTTCTATTTTTATACATTAAAAAATAAACTTTTGAGATAAATTGTAAAATATTTTTTATCGAAGTTTTTTCGAGGTAAAATTCGATTTCAGCCGGAAGTCCTCCTCGCGAACTGATCGTCCCTCATGATATAATATCGATTGTATATTGTGTATAACGTCTTGTGTACATTCGAGAATTCGTGTGTGCGTGATATATCGTTTATCACTCGAGTCCTATTCTATTATCAAATTGAGTAGAAGCGTCGAAAAAAAATCATCGCAAGAATAAAGCGCATCCATTTTGCACCTCCGACCCATTTCGCGCACTACGGTCTACCTTCGTCAAAAAAATCAGTCATAGATAGTAGATAAAGGTAAAGATAAATAGATATGTAAAAAGAAAAAGAGAGAGAGAGAGAGAGAGAGATTTATTCGTCAATGCTGTGGTTGCTCGTATTCTCTCAACGGAGGACATTGGCAGACGGGCAAAGCCCTATAGTTCGAAAATTCATGGATTCATGGATTCTGGAAACCCTCGAGAAGATTCTATGCGTAGTTTGAGATTCATAAACCCATACGTAATTCGCGCAATTCTGCCAATCGCGAAATACACGTGGCTAGAAATACATAAATTTACACTGCGCCCAAAATTCATGGCCGCGAGAAACGCTCACTCTTGATTTAAACGTTTGCTTTATAGCTCCCAGAAAACATTGTATAAATTGAATTAGCATGAAACCTAGACTGTAATTTTATCAATAAATTATATTAAAAGCTTTTTTACATAATTTATTTTTTATTGAACTATATCGCGATATTTTTTATGTACACACGCGAATGAATAGAAAATCATGTTAGATTAGCTTTGTATAATATCCAATTTTAAGAAGGATATTGCTACAATCTATGATGTTTACACATCGCAACAATAAATACATAAGACTTACAAAGTACATAAGTGTATCTTTATGGAAAAGTTCTCATACATATAGGATGTAATATTTTGTACCGTGTCACGAAGGTAAAATTTATATTCTTTCGTTGCGCCAAGAGAGAGACAATATTTCTCTTAATATGTATTAATGAATATGGTTGCTGCTTTGGAGAGAATACGAGCAACGAGAACCTAAGATGTGTGAATATGCAATCGGAAAATAATGAATGAGTCTGCAAGTCGATCTATCGATGATCCTTTGTAAAGGATCTATGATCTACCATACACGTCGTAAGATCTAAAACACAATTTGTGATCCATTATGAAATGCTGCGCGAAAATTCCTGTGATAATATACGAGTACTGTAATTTCCGCTAATTATCGTCGACACTATCACTGACTCACAGAAAGAGAAAGAAAATGCGAGTTATCGCGAATTATCTAAATCAACTGAGTTATACATGAATGATCTATTTGTAAGGAATGACGACTGACGATATAATCAAGATTTCATATTTCAATATGGCGAGCTTCGCGAGTGTCATTTGGGATGCTACCTAAATTTAAGGATGAATTATTTTATTTTTGCATTAAATATCCATATTATTCCGATCTCCAATTAATAATATTAGTTATAAAAGTTTAAAAAAATACTTGGATTAATTTTACAAATTGCTGTCGAATCAATTTTGTCAGAAGTTTACCTCATGCGATAACTAATCAAATAATATAAAGAATCGATAAATATAGCTTAGAAAAGAAATATTAATTTTATTGAAACGATGTCTTTAGCATAACAATTCAGTAAATGTTGTCATGTGGTTACTTCGACATAGACTTTATCGTGAGATTAAGAGAATAAAAAATTCTCTTCAAAATCGCATCTACTGACGAAAGCAGAGAATCACGTGGAACTGATCCGTAACGATTGGTTTTGGGAAGAACGTTGTGTGCCAATTCCGTATGTTTGTTTTAGATCACAGACGACGCAATCGTGTGAGATTTAAATGAAATTTAAATATATACGCTCGATAGTGATAGATAGACTCCTTTTTAATTTTTCACTTGCTTTCCAGGGTACCGAAATGGAATCGAAAGTTAAGCTCGCTTTTCACGTCAGCTTTTCGCCGCCCGATCAAATTTATTAACGCGTGATATAAAATGTAATATTGTTTCTTCAAACAGATTTTCGACAGTTATTATTTTTGCAAGACCGGTTCTTCTATCATAAGTTGTCTCGATCAAGATACGACGTGAAAAGCAATTCGACTAAACAAACCATCGATAACTCTCGATCTGTATTTCGTTCGGAGTTTGTCGCGGAGCTCTTAAAGCCGATTTTCATAATAACAGTGTGCCAAAAGCTCAAGGATAATAGCCTTTCTCCCTCTCCCAAAAACAAAAGGTAAAGCCGAAGTGGGGAATGAAGTCGCGTGCCAAGAGGGGAGCGCGGAAAAGTTGGAAGAGCTTACAGTTCGAGAGTCGGCTCAAGGCGATAAAATAAATTTAATTAAAGTCAAAGTTCGAGCTTTGGCGACGGTTTCTACGAGAGAGAAAGAGAGAGAGAGAGAGAGAGAGAGAGAGAGAGAAAAAGGGAGGGGAAAAAGGGAGGAAGGAGGGCATTAGAAGAAAACTCAAGACACGGGAGTTAATTGTTTCGCAGTCACTCGAACAAAGATTCGCGCCAAATGTAGAACGAGGATGGGCATATGAAAGAGAAGAGCCGTTCGTATGTAAATAAAAACGGTATCATCTCACTCGAGAACAATTTTCCGCCACAGTATACAAGATCGAGTATTAGAAAATAACTGGTGACAAAAAATTTTTTACCGCAAAAATGATACTTCGAAATATAAGATATTTTGAAAAATCGATGATCCTTTAGTTGAATTATTACGTACATTATACTTTTATATAATATTAGAGAAATAATTTGCATAAAATTTAAAAAAACCGCAAATAATTGTTTATTAAGACTGCGAAATATAACAACAGATCTAAAAAAAAAAATAAGATATCCAAGTTTAACCGAGACGTTTTGTAGATAAAAAATTCTACGTTTATCTACAAGCATATAGCGTTGTACAAACTATAAACTGCACAGTCTTAATTCTCAATTGCAGCAAGACAGAAGAAAAATCTGGCATATCCTGTATCAAATGATATTTGAACATAAATACCAATCATATCATGTTTTAATCCTTTTTCCGAAATAGATGAATTAATTTTTTGTCACAATAGAAAGTTTTTCAGGCCTAAGGATATCGCAGAATTTTTCATTATCATGTAAATTCTCGATTCAAAATAGTCTTCGATTTGTGTAATTGTTTAATCCAGCAATTCGCGACGAACTATGCAAACTATCCCCGACATTCTATAAATATGTGAGCATATCCTTGAAATATCATTAAAAATGACAAAAATAGACATAGACACGTATAGGTACATACTCTAACACCGATTGTAAAAGATAAAACGCACGTGTGTTATACAGATACATGGTACACGTGTATCATCGAATCTACTAATGCAAGATGCTTAGCTACTTGTCAATCTAAAAAGAGGGGCAAGGGGCGAGAGTCGAGGCACACTCTAGGGATATTCTTCGGTTGCTATACATATACGTACATACATATGTACATACATATATGTATAGATGCATATGCCATACATAACGTGACATATTATCTGTCAAACAACTATTACAGGTGTGGAACGAATCCACATGTATTTACGCTATTCGAGCAAATAGTAGCGAGATGTGTACATATACATATATGTATGCATATATGCAATGTTTATAATGACCCATATTCGCTCTTAAAAGAGCAGATTCATTTTTATGTAAAAACTGGAATTAATGCTGCACAAATCACAGCTGAGAATGTTGCTTATTTTAAAAAATTTCCTTTTTTTTTAATTTGTAATTTCTACATATATTTTACTACTTCTGTAATAATTTACTAATTTTGTACGTATTACATGGACTTCGAAAAATACAAATCTAAATATTGTTTATAAAAAATTTTTCATAAATTATAAAATATATAACTTTCTATTAACATTTTTATTTATGTGTATTTATACTTACTGATTATTTATTATCATATTCCTAACAATATAATTTATTACCAATCTTTAAAGAATACAACAATGATCTATATAATACTCCAATATTTCTATATAAATCGATGACAAGATATCAATGATGTCTAAAAACTAATTTTAACTTTCCAAACATTTATCATATTTCGAATGTCAAATATATGTAGCACGAATAAGGGTAAAAAGCGCTCTAAATTTGCTCTAAATTATTTAGGACTGTGTCAATCCGATGATCAAGAGTTTCCAAACTAAAAATATTTTCAGAAAAAAGATGATATACTAAACTTAATGATTAAAATATATTAAATATAATGATTAATATATTCTCTTTATTTAATTTAAAAAACGGAAAATTAAGCAGTTGTTTCTATAATTTTAATTGTGATTGAATTCTTCTAGACTCCATATCAATTAGCAAAACTGCATATACTTTTCTATTATTCATCCAATCTTTGAAAAACTTTATGTTCTCAATATGTTCACTTGTTTCTCTGTCTCTCTCTCTCTCTCTCTCTCTCTCTTTCTAAAAATGAGAGAGACAGAAGATATATTAATTATAAAGATGGAAAAGTGAAGTTTGGAAACCATTGACACAAAAATGGAAATAATCAACATTAATAAAACGTACAGTCATTCATAGGGGAATCTCGCTAGTGGACCGAAACAGTTGAGCTATTTTTCGTTTCGATCCGTTGAAAT
Organism: Mycetomoellerius zeteki; assembly: GCF_001594055.1. Taxonomy (NCBI): domain Eukaryota; kingdom Metazoa; phylum Arthropoda; class Insecta; order Hymenoptera; family Formicidae; genus Mycetomoellerius; species Mycetomoellerius zeteki. The sequence goes on from NW_017257331.1 coordinate 160,304, forward strand.
TTTTCGCCTTCCATAGATCTTTCCAATTTCGCTAACTATTCACACATTCGCGGTATACCTAATTCTTAAAAGTCGCAATTTAACACACAATTACGCGTTTTCTTTGCACAATAATAAAATCATTTCTAATAATACAATTATTATTGTGTGCGTTGTGTTACTATTTTCAAATCTTAATTCCGGTTGGTTTATCTCCTTATCCCAATTATCTTTCTAATTAAAATTTGTTCATTCTACTAATGATCCAACACACAACATTAAGAAATCGATAATTGAAAATTAGAGATAATTGATATCGATGTAGTCTGTTTTGAGACAAATAGATCGGATTGAATTAATTGATTATTCTGCCCTGACTTTCACCAGCTTTGTAGTAAGTTTAATACGTCCCGTGCAGTTAGCAATTTCGTGATATCTAATATAAACTACTTGTTTGCGTCGTGATAAGTGATTTATGAAATTCAATTTTTATTAAACATTATTATGACGACAAGATCGCCCGATTATTTCCACGTTTTCCCATATTTCGAAATTCTTATGTACATTTTTTCTCGAGAATCGAAAAGCCAGTAAAACATCTAGAAAACAATTATCCATTTTAAATACGGGACATAAAATCTGCGTATAGATTTTGCATTTTTCACCAATCATAAAATTCTAATACAAGTATGTGTGTTCCTAATTTTTAATTGTTGATTTAAAAAATGACTATAAAATCTAATTTTAAGGATAATGGGGAACACACCTCGATAATACAACAATTTATTAATAACTTCGTTTCCTATATAGGTATTATTCTTACAAGCTTGGACAAAAAGTTTGTCGTAATAAATAAGAAATTTCAGATAAGCGATTTTTAATAAAATATTTTGTGTAGACGATAAAATTTGTTGACAAACATGTTTAGACGGAGAGATGCATAGCGAATTTAACTGATTTAAATTTTATTGAACTTTCAGAGATCCCCGAGTGCTGTTGTAATTCTTACGACAAATGATCACTCACGATATATTAAACGATTGATTACGATAGCGATTGAAAGAATGTTTTGAAGAAACACAAGATAATCCAATGATTTGCCTAGCTTCTATCAAATTATTTTTCGATGGAGTGATAACGATGGCGATTCAATGAAAGAGAAAACTGCTTGAGTCCACTGCGACGACAATTTGCGTTACCCAGAATTTTCGTTTCGCAAGAAACGTGTATGTGCGTGGAGTTCAATACCTTACTTCTCAATTATAAACATACATATTTTCTTAATCCTTTCATTATTCATAATTATATATAAACTTATATATAAACACTTGAATGCAGGAAATAGTTTCATAAACAATAAACATATCTTCTTATTAATATAAATGTTGCTTTGCACCATTTATAGTTTACGTAGATACACAATAAAAGTGATCAATATACAATTACAATTTTTGTTTACTAGTAATTTAAAAAAAAAAACATGATACTGCAACGAAAGGATTAAAATTTGGGATAGTTGCTTGCCTCTACAACGAAAGTTATATAGATATAAGTTATATAGACATAAGTTATGTTATACGACATAAAATAAATCATATATGTCCAATGTAAACAATTATAAATTCTTGCGCTCTGGGTAACGTGCCACAGTCCTTGCAGGATATGAAGTGCGAGCCATGTGCATCGACTATATAAAGTATACGAAATAGGTAGGGATGAACATCATATCGTGATAACCAATATGACGAGTGAGCGAGGATAAAATATGATTATTTGTTTATAATATGCGCTTAATTAGCTACGAAACTCGCATGAACAATAATTTTCGGATAACCGATACGGTCAATTATTCATGACCATCATGCTGTTATTATAACTTTTTAATTCCTTACTCAACCTCGCTCCTTCGATCATTTAATACAAGGTTGTCAAAGATAGGACTCTAGTTTATTTCTGTGCACGAGCAAAGATATACACAGGTGCTCCATTCTGCAGTCGTTTCTATGAGACAGAAAATATCAATACAATAGAACTTGATGCAAAAATTTTGTATCAATCCTCATAACACTGTCAAGATAAAATTGACAGTTTGTTATTCATTGTGATACAGTGGTTATAAGATAACATATTTAATAAGAACGACACTGCACAACTGCATTATAAAGCACCTTTCGAAAAGAGCGAAAAGACAGATGAATAGTTCTTCTATGTGGCGAAAGTGCAAGACGAATAAACGACAGGAGAAAAGGAGAGAGATGTAATTTTGTTAAGGTAGGTTGTTGAAGGGATGTATACAGAGATATGGAGATGTAAAGTTTAACGGAAGATATAAAAGTACTGTCTGTCGTGGTCCGTGTAGAGCGCTGAAGAGGGCCGGAGGTACTTACCCTGTGCATCATACTTACTGGAAAAGTTCCGCGTCGCCAGCATGGTCGTCAATATAGCGCCCTGCAAGTGAAAAGCAAAGACGATTACCATTAGTTTTCGCGGTCAGATAACATCAGTGAAGTAAAACAAACATGATGACGTAAAAGGATAGAAAAGATAGAAAATTCTTGATGGCAGTAGAAAATTTTGTTCTTTCATAAAAATAAAATAAAAATAGCATTAATAAAAAGACATCAAAAATAGAATGTATACTATCACATGTACATATAGAATATTAGGTTAAGCTATTGATTAATCTATTATAATTTGATGCAAAAAGATCAATAGGAGTCAATCGTGTGCACGATTATGATAAATGTTTGGGAAAAGTTCAAAAACTACCGCATCATGATAGGCTTTTAATTACGGGAAATAATTCGAAGACAAGCGAGTCCGCGACTGATAGGCGACCTTAAGAGTGAGGTCGAATGATTATACAGAGTTTCGGGTTGAAGTTTACTCGTAAACTCTCGTCTTTCATCAAGCTCGGTGACATTCGCGGCAAGTTGGGAACATTGTCGCACAGAATGACAACATTTCACTGTGTTCCATAGCAAACAGTTCGAGATGCGTCGCCGAACTTTATGTAATAAGCCTGTCCGTCGGACGAGCGAATCGGAGATTCGCAAATGTGTTCGGACGGATATTCCACGTCTGTTATCTCTAAAATGAAACGATATTTTATCTCGCCCGTCTGTTTCAAATCACGCCCGATTAGTAACATTGCTCATTTCCGTTTTACATTCGAATTACGCGACTAATTAAATAACAAAGTCTTGATAGAGATTTATCGATATCATCTATATCTCTTACACGAGTAAGTAGAATATTATCAAATTTCAAAATAGCGTCACAAAATTACATTAATCCCGAAATTTGTTTTTATTAAGTCAAATTTTTACACGGCAACAACTTACTGACCGCATAATTTAAAAGAAAATCTTTATGCTCTTATTCACGGTTATTTTAAAGATACACTTAGCGAATTTCCAACCTCATTCAATATTTCACAGTCATAAAAGTGCAATTTTATCTCTTTTACTTCTTCTCTCTCTCTCTTTAGGAATTTTAATAAATCTGACTTACAAGGGAAGTTTCACAACTGTCCGGAACCGATTTGATTCTCCATGAAATATGTTATAAAACACGAAAATCTAAGAGACACGTATTTTTTTATACGTGCGCTAACTCATGTTTAAGGGGTGAAACACCCCTTTGAAAAAAAAAACGATATTTTTCTTTCGAGGCGAATATCGTCGGAAGTATAAAAGATAGAAAAAAATTTTTTAAGCAAAAGTTGTACGGTTTCAAGAGTACTTCAATGTTGTGAAGAAAAACAAATTAAAAAAATTTTTTTGTTTAACAATTGTTAACAAAAATTTAAAAAATTTTTTTTCTTCATAACAAGAGGTGTTTCACCTCTTAAACATGAATTAGCGCACATATAAAAAAATACGTGTCTCTTAGATTTTCGTGTTTTACAACATATTTTATGGAGAATCAAATCGGTTCCGGACAGTTGTGAAACTTCCCTTGTTAGTTAATCACACTAAATGTTGGACAAACTAGCAACTACGAATTTGCGCATTAGTTACATACTTTTTAATGCGTTTAAATTAATTAAGAATATTACACACGACGAACAATGATAATATAAGGTTGTCAAATATCTCCCTTCCGCTTTATTGCTCTTTAAAAAGTGTTACAGTGATCGGATTTAGTTCAAATATGCGCCGTTTTGTTCGATAATCTGTTTCCATCTAGACGGCAACTTCATAATACCCCCCTCGTAGAAGCCCCCCTCCTTACTTGCGAAGAACTCGGACAGCCACTTTTCACAATCCTGTATTGAGTTCAACTTTACACCACCAAGGGCGTTCGCCATGGACAAGAACAGGTGGTAATCACTTGGCGCTATGTCCGGGCTATATGGTGGATGCGATAAAACCTCCCATCCGAGCTCCCGTAGCTTCTGACGAGTCATCAACGAAATAGCGCGAATTTCGGCGTTAGTGAACTCCATGTTTACACGTCTATAACTGTTGAACGCAATATCCAAACTAATCATGCATAGCGTCGTTTTGTAGGTTATGTCAAGACCTTTGAAATGGTGTATAGTATTGCCAGATACGACCTCTGTAGCGCTTTGTACATAGCCGCGAAATTCAAAAGACAAAAAAGCGGAAGGGAGATATTTGACAACCTAATATATCAATAATTGAATTAAAAACAAATAGTAATCCTTTTAAAGGAAAGGTAAAACAATTAATTTTTACTTCTTGTCACCAAACTATTCCATATTAAAACGGATATTTCATTTTTGTCATAAAACGATGTAAAAGCGTTTTTACACAAAAACTAAAACACTTCTCTCCTTTCATCGTTTGATCTATATCAATCTTTACCCCTATTATTGCTTTTAGAAATATACAGAGTAATAGTAAACGCTAATTGAAAATCATTCGACCTGTGCAAATCGATGGGTGTGTTGTTATACTTAAAAATATATGGAATGTTTCGCAGTCCTAAATAATTCTACATCATTCTGTGTATAGCGAACACACACAATATAAATATCGTGAAGATGTCATATTATCGATATTCGTTATTATACTTTCACCGTACCTAACGCTAAGGCGAACGATAGCACGTTGCCAGACGTCAAACTGACAGTGATTAAAATTTCATTACTTCGGACACGGTTGCCTCCTATTGTCTGTACAACATAAATTTATTCTTCAGTGCTCGCATGTCTCAATCTGCGCGAGAACAAACGAACGAACAAGCGGAGGGTGTCATTAAACTTCCTAGGCATTTGCACTTTTATGAGTCAGATTTTAATCAGTATTCAGATGGTTACTTTGACGTCCCTGTCATTTCTATGTGCTTGACTGATTACTTGCCTCTAACGCGAGTTCGCTACTACGATTTCGATAAAACTGGAACTTGAAGAAACACGATAGAAGAGCAAGGCCTCGTAAGTGTCTCAAAATTTATTGAGTCTCTAATAATGAATATAAATTGATAATATTATAAGGTAATTTGTCTTTTATGACAAAACAAAATCGCATTATCAATTTCTCCAAGTGAAGTAATGTAAATTATAATATAAATTAGAAATTTTCTAATTTATATTATAATTTACTGTTTTACATAAACATGGATTTATCTATTGTTATTGCATAATATTGACAAAATCAAATCATTATTGTTGCGCTAAAATCGTGAGGAAAAAAAAACGGTATCTTTATCAACGCCATGCAAAGCAAAAGAGATAATTCTATCATTGTTACATGATTGCACATCGATTTCACTGATTAACAATGAAACAATTTTTTATCAATATAAAAAAAGAAGCATTTATTTTCAAAATTATATTTTGTTTTTAATATTATTTGATAGAATATAAATAAACGATTATAAATGAAAATTAAAAAGAAACAAGGTATTATTGATAGTATTATTGAAATTACAATTTTCAAATGCTTATAAAGTTTACCGGCTAGTCATTCATTTCATTACGGAGGAGCTTGATAATTGGCTTGCCGTGATATTTGATTCTCACAGAGGCAACTTCACCTCGCGCAAAAAATACGATCGCTGTGACTAAATAAATGCTATATATAATTAACCTAGGTACCCAATTATAATTACGTCACGCAAGGGTATAGACGAACATGAACTTGATCGATTTTGCGCGCTTGCTGTCGTCGACTGTTATTAAGATAACGATATCAAGTACATTTGCGAGAGAAGCAAATTTTAATACTTTTAATGTAATTCGAGCCGGTTTCGAAACGTATTATTCTCATCTGAACGCATGAAAATGATCTATTACACATTACAGTAATGTCGTTTTTCAACGACATTAAAATCCATTTGGTATACGAAGTTACAGCTTAGTTTCAGCAAATGTAATATAACAATATCTCTATAATAATATCTCTTTATTATTTCATGTCAAAAATATTCAACCGGCACACACACACACACACGCGCGCGCGCGTAAAGAAATTATTTAATTAAATTTTTAAGTAATCATGACTTTTCTAACATAAAACATCAATATCTTTCTATAAGAGCCAATACCTTTTTTCTCGTTTATAAAGAAACATACTTTATTCCCGATATTAAAAACGCTATTGAATTGTATAACCGTATGTTACCATATTAACCACAGTAACCATATGTACCGATTTAAATATTATGCACTTGAACGATAAGACTTGCGCACGTGTTGTTTAATCGCGATTACGAGCCATTATTGTTGGACGTTTAATAACCGTTCATACATCGTCGTTCATATCAAATAATGAAACGTTTTCTTTGCGCTTTGTTCAGGCATTGAACGACTACTATCAGTGTTGTCGTGATTATATCGTTCAATTGAGACTGTAAGCATGAAGAAATAGGTCGAAATTGCGTATCCAATTCTGCTCGTAATTTACAAGGATATAATTCTTACAAACCAATGTTCCAATTAAATAAGCATTGCTGTAGTTAACTAAGTGTAGTTTTACATTAAAAAAGCAAATGGTATATGAATCTTTGTGATACACATTTAATAAAGATAATTGGTTTAATATATATCTAATATTTTTATGAATATTAAAATTAATTAAAAACCGCGTAATTTTGTTAAAATATGAAATTTGAGATATATTTTCCTTCAAAACTTCTAGCTCAACATACAAATACAATATAAGAAAATTTAAACGACAAAAACTTTACATATAATAAGAACATATAATAAGAATTTAAAGGAATAAATTACAGTGACAATTAAAATAAATATGTATTATAAAAAGTTATTAGAGTTCGCGTTTGCGAAATTCTGTATCTAAAAAAAAATTTGTAAATGTGTCATCAACTATATAATCATTAGAACAAGAATTACAATTAATTGTACTAAAAAAATATATTATAAATCGCACTGCTCACTTAAACGCTAATTCTCGATAAAATCAACGAAATCAAATGAAATTTAAGAGATAATTGAATTTTTCACGTTCTTTCCGATGTCCATCTTTTATACAAACGTTTAATGTTTCGCGGAATTCTTGCATTCTCAGTTTCACAGTCAATTAAATCGAAATCCTTTGGGAGGGATACGCGTTTGTCCTCGCACGTGCTTCAAGTTTTCGACGCATTCCGATAACGGTGAACGAACGTTATAACACACGTGGCTCTCACACAAAAGCGGCACTCTCTGCTCTCGTACACCGCGTCGAGACTCGAGAGACGGCGATTGCAACGACAAGTAGAGTCGTACTGCTCGATGCGTGCCATCATTTAATCGTCAGTGACTTGTCGAACAGTGCCGTAGGAACGACTAGGTAGGGAGACATCATCGATTCTTGATCGAATCGACAGCTCATCACTTTGCTTTAAAAATTTTCGAAACTCTTCACTAATTTTTTCCACTTTTCAATTACTTTTCTATCATAAATCATAAATCACTTGAAATGTCGATTGTTTTAATATTGAAATGTTAGTATAATAGAATCTTGTATAGTTTTAAAGGATCGGAAAAAACCCAATTTTTCCAATTTTTCCGCGAATTTTTTCGGTTTTTTTTCCCAAGGGTAGAAAAATTCATTTTGGAAAAATTCACGTGTGCTCGTAAAATCTATCACGTTTGCTTCTCGGTTCTTTCCGTAAAGAAAATAATTGCGTATAGAGTACACAGTGGGATAAGTTAACAGAAATTTTGAAATTGTATAAAAGATTAAGGTCACATAATGTATTCAATAAAACATATACTATTGCACCATTAATGCAAGAATTAAAAATATAGAGTCCAAACATCATATTTATATGATAATAATAGGTCTAGAAAATAATTTGGATTTAAACTGGATTCGTAACAAAATATTGGAAAAATATAAACTACAAAGAGACACTTCAGGAGTTCATTATACCAGTGTGGCAAACTAGAGTTAAAAATCTGTCTTAAGCTTTGCCATATACTAAAGAAAGGTTAGATTAGGTTTTACTATAAAAATAGAAGGATAACTAAAAAATTTTAATAAAAATAATGCTACATAATTTCATAGATCGCATTAATTTTATAAAGGAATTTAGAAGTTACTTATTATGTCTTTTACATAGCAAAAACAGCAATTTTTCTAAAAAATCAGTTTTTCGGAAAAAAACCGAAATTTTTCCGGTTTTTTCCAGCAATTTGAAAAAAGCGGCTTTTTTAAAACTATAGAATCTTGAAACCGTAAATAGATAAAAGTAACAATTTTTATTAATTATTCATCAATAAAAAAAAGAATTATGTAGATGCACAGAACTATGTTATTGCGAAAAATAAAATTTATATGTATAAAAAATTTCTTCTTCTCGAGATATTTTTCACATATATAATTTACATTTTAACAGAAGTTTAGCAGATTTCTTGAAATGTTATAATATATATTTCGTGAAATTGACCTCATTCGATGATTCTACCCGAGAAAGAATTGATAAGAATTTACAATACCTCCGGCCACGATGCGTCATGATGTTCTAATTTTACAGATGTTACTAACATCCGCAGCTCTGCGCCACGGACGCAATCCAGACCGCAATGTGATAAGCGGACATAATGGAATTTGCATTTGTAAATGGTCGGAGCTAATATATGAGATTTTGCGGCAGGCGAGAATGAGAATTTACGGCGCGATTATCGTCATACTATACATATCCATGAACTATAAAATTAGTAATTGATAATCGCGAATCAAACAAATTTCGACAAATCTCTCGACAACTCTGATAAAAGCCTATATTCGTACCTATACCATTCCTATACAATATTCGTATATTTCCCGAAATGAACCTCTTGCGAATTTCAATTTCCATTTATCGTGATTTAACGATTATTTGGATCAAATACAATCCGACTACTAATTAAGACAAACGCAATAAATTGGAAACGGTAAAATTACGGAAGATAACAAAACGATTGTTTATCCGAATGAGTATAAAGTATTTTATATTTTTAAACGCTTAAATTCGCATAATATTCATGAAAAGTCCAAGTTTTTATTTTTAATTTTACTGTTTCACGCAAAATAGAAAAATGTATTTTCATTTATTGCCCAGTAACTGGTTTTCGAAATAACCGCCGAGCCATTTAAATAACAAACCACGAATTCATAATGGAAAATTCCGAAATCATATAATTATCAGGCAGATACAGTGAAATTTAAGGCAATGATACGTAATTACGTTGAATAAACGTATATATAGGACAAAACTTTTGAGTGAAAAACTCACCTTTAACTTGCGCCTTGCATTGAATTTCTTCAAGCAATCCACGGTCTCTTGTCTATGCACCACAGATGCAACACGCTCACGTTGCTGAAACACAAAGTAAACAGGAAACGATATCAGGCATCGTCCGAAGAGAATGATACAAGTTATTCGAGATTAAATTTTAAGTTTCGCACGTTCCGCTAAAAATAAAATTCTATTTATGCAGAGAAGAGACAAGCTATGTCAACATGAATAACAATAATGCTTGAGAATATAAAAAAACAAACGGTTGTTGTCCATTTGACTTGCGTTACTATTATCGATAAAAGTATACGTATATCTTATTATTTTATCAGTCTATATACATTTTTCATGTATCCAATTTAAATAACTATCATATTTTAATGTATAAAAAAATGTATTGCATATATATATATATGACGTACGGTACATTACGTAGTATTACATAGATATAGAAATGCGATACTCGCGTGCAATAAGATCTCTTTGCTAGTAATCTAATATGATACGATCTAATATTCTAATATGATTAAGTTACTTTCTGAATTATGTAAACGTGTAATATAAATTTGAACGAAATTGTTTGCTTCGATAAGATAAACTTACACAGATCCATGGATGCTTCAGTGCCTCGCTGGCAGTGATCCTCTTTCCTGGATTCACCGTCAACATCTGATTGATAAGGTTCTTGGCTTCCGGCGTGACGGTGTCCCATTCTGGACTCGGATACTATACACAAAACAAACGTAAAAACGTTAGTTATAATTCTTATAATACAGATAATGAGATAATTACACAAGTAAATGTAAAAAATCGAAAATGTTGTTTTCAATAAATTTAAAATATATAGCTAAAAAGAAACTAAATAAATCGTATAATACATACATCGTACGATCCGGCCTTGATCTGCCCATAGAGCCGATGCTGATCTTCGTCCCAAAAGGGCGGATAACCGACCAGGAGGATGTACAGTATGACACCGCACGCCCATATGTCGACTGGTTTTCCGTATGGCTCCTTCTTCAGTACCTCCGGACTGAGATAGCCGGGGGTTCCAGCGAAACCTTTTTATCAATTATTTGGATTCATTCCCTTTTGAAGGACACGACCACGCCGTACGAAGGATCGAAGGGATCAGGGCGTTACGTGCGCAAAATCACGTCCCGAGTATTACCACTCATCGCTTCAATTAATTCTCCTTGTTCGGAAAGCAAATACGACAGTCGCTCGTAAACTTTTATTACGTTTTTGTGTGAGTGATTGTTGATTTGTTAATAAATTAATTGGAAAATTTTAAAATAAAATTGACATTGTTATATTATAATATTGATAATTTAGATAATCGATGGCGATGCATGTTGTTTGTGTATCAGTTTTCATTAAAATGTGTATATTTAAACAATTTGTGCAATAAACTAATATCATCATAATATATTTGTCAAAAAAAAGCATATCTACGCGAGGTAGATATATAGTCTACAGTAACATAAATTACAGATTTTTACGCTAATCGTTGATTAGATATTAGATTTATCTCATGTGGCTACGAAAGCTAGTAAATATTTATTTTACGATACGCAAAATTTATTCCTTCAAACAATGTATCAAAAACCATACAGGGTGTATCTGAAATAACGTACACTATATATACAGTGCTATTCCTAATAAAAAACTGAGTCGAAAAGTCCTGTACCATTTTGCAATAGTTAACAAGATATTAATTTCTAAAAATCGCTGAATATTGGTTTTCAATAATTTTTTATTCAAATACTATCAACTTTACAGAAAAACTGCAACAGACAAAAGTTAATTTTCTTCTCATAAAACTTTAAGAATTTTTTCAGAATTTTTTATTAACTTTTTAGTATTACATTTTCTTATTTTTACCAACATGAGAAAATACGATAATAAAAAATGCTGAAAAAATTCTAAAAAAATTCTCATAACTTTATGAGAAGAAAATAACCCATTTTTATCTGTAGCAGTTTGTCTGTAAAGTTGATAGTATTTGAGTAAAAAATTATTGAAAACCCATATTCACAGCAATTTTTTATAATTAATATCTTGTTAACTATTGCAAAAATTACAAAATGGTAAAGGACTTTTCGACTCAGTTTTTTATTAGGAATAGCACTGAATGATTAGTGTACGTTATTTTAGATACACCCTATATAAATAACAATAGTGAAAAAGAAAATAGGAGGGCAGTAAATTTTTGCAGTAAAATTTTTGCTATTAATGACACGCGAAAAACGTAACTGGGGCAATTACGTGTTATCGTGAGATCTCGGTCAGCATATCTTTTAAATTTTACATTGGTGATTTTATCGCGCTTTGCCACGTGTAATTAATTTTCAACAAGCATACACCACCGTTGTATAACCGTTATGATTGTAGCCAGAATGCAGTCGTACTTTGACGCAACAAAAGCACAATTGCGCAATCAGATCGTCTATGGTTGCCCTCGGAAATATTCTGTCAATAATCGCATTGAACTTTTTGGCTCAACGTACTATTTTGTTAACCATTCGCTAAAAATGTTTTCACAAACATTAAGAGTAAATTTCTCGAAAAACAAATAATACGATTACGGATGCCATCATGATTATAAGTATACAGAGAAATGTGCTTGCAAGCATTGTAGTGACATTTTCTTTGGACTAAACATTTTAATCTTCATGTAACCATTTATATGTATTGTATATGTATATTTCATTTATCCAATAAACACTCGTTTTGTGTAAAACTACAATTAAATAAATATTGATTTTTCGAAAAATGTGTTTCAATTGTATTAAACTATCCATTTTTGCGTCTTTTACTCTTTTGTACTTTAATTGCCTTGCCAAGCTATGTAATTTCCATGCGTGGAATAATTTTTTGACATAAATTTGATGAATTTACAGTGCGTGTGTTTTCAGCATCACGTCGAGAAAAAAATTAATTGCGGCGATAAAAGTGAAAAGTAAAAAAGTGTTACTAGGATATGAAATTGTATCTGGTCCATCAGGATATACAAAGTGTTTCAAAAAATCCGAACATAATTTTGTAATTTTTTTGAATAATAAAGTAAAAATGTCAAGCATTTAACAAATCGGCAAAACAATTTAAATGAAATTAAATCATGTAAATGTTAATATGAATTTAAGTGAGCGTTATATGTAAATATTTAAGATATTTGACATTAAATATCACAAAAGACACACATGGCAAATAAACGTTTGAAACAAAATTTCCCGCAAGATTGTCTTCGAATTCGATAAGGAATGTAAAATCAAGGAGAAGTTTCTTTATGGAAGTGCCTGCATGCGCGGAAGAATTCACCGTGCTATCGGAAAACTTTCCCCACGCGTATTTTTGCATAAAGAAGAACAAAACGAGTAGCCAGCTGGCACGCAAATATGCTGGCTCGTATAGACATCTGAGTGCACAATGTATGTAAATCAAATGGACAAGGCACAAAGTAGACAGAAAGATTCAAGTTCACGGCTCGCACAAATGGTGCAACAACGCGAAATAGTTTATAAGAACAGGTTTAAGATTTTAAAATGCGGTATACCGAAATTCTTCGAAATATATGTATTTTAACGATAAGACTGCCTCCAGCCAATATCTTTTTTTTATTTTTCTCATTTGAGCGAATATTGAGAGATATACCTACATATATTAAAAAAAGGTACTCGAAGGGAATATGTAAAGAAAAACATAAAGAAGAAATAAAATAAAATATGAAAAGGATAGTCTTCTATTAATAGAGGAGAAGGTGGTATTATGGCACCTCAGTTACATTTTACACAATAACTTTGTTAATAATCAATATTTAAGTTTAAAACTTGACAATTACATTCGTTAAAATGTTGTTGAATCGATTCTGAACTCAAAGTTACGAAATATTTATTACTTAGGATACTATTAATAAAAATGTGGCGACATTGCATAATGACTCGAATAAAAAAATGAGTGGTAATGTGGCCTTTCATAAAAATAGCCTTAAAATATTAGTTTTGTTTAGAAAATAGCATTTGATTACAAAATTAACAAAAAAGTAAAACATTTTAAAATGTATGCAAATGAATGTATATACATATTACCTTCTTCATACACATAACTTCTGTATATAAGCTGCTCAGTACTAAAAATCTCAGTACTAAAAATAGTACATGTAATATAAACTATAGATTAACCGTAGAGTTATACAATCGATTATCAAATAATTATTTTGATATGAAGATCTCAAAAAAGAGGTTGTGAGTAATCAATATCCATAGATAGCCACATTAGCAAAATGCCATGGTATTGTTTAAATTTGCATAATTCAAAGTATATACATTCAAATAAAATGTTAAATGGCAAACAACATACTCAAAAATACATATATTCATGTGATAATACGCTCAAGTTTAAGAAAAATTGAGGGGGGGGAAGCAGATGTAATTAAATGCTAAAGTGTGCCTCAGAAACGTTTCGAAATACTTGAAAGTAAAAATGCATTATAATAAGTGCTAGTTATTGAGTATTGGTAATATTAGCGTCATGGTGTAACGGCGAGCTACTGAACTAATAATTCCATAAGTAATCATTAGGATTCGCTACATAATAGCGGAAATATTAAGAGAGGCCACAATATGTGCACTGGCCATAATACCACCTTCTCCTCTAAAGAAATCTAAAGTTTTCTCTAAAATTGTTCTTTAATGAAAAAATCTGAATAATAGCGCTCCTATTAGAATAAGTTGGCAATAATTTTTCTATTTATCATTGACGTTTCTTGCACTACGCTAATGCTAACTTTTCTTACCATAAGAAAATAATATGTTATACGATACGAAGAAAATATAAATGCAAATTGTAACTGTATAGCAACGATATTTGAATGAAGACTAAGGAGAAAAAGCTACATTTCACTTGTAAATTATAGTGTCGGATAAGTTCGCAACTTGAGCCACGTTATTTCGCGAATCCTATTATTTTGCTTATATTAAAGAAATTGTTCGATCTCTTAACTCACTGAAAGTCTCAACGCAATGTATCATTTTTTTATATCTCTGTCCTGACTTTTTATGGATGACTAATTTTTATAATGGTCCGATTGCGAAGAAAAAAGATGGAACATTCGGATTATCGAACAAAAGTTAGGTAAATATCACGAAAGAATTGTGAAATAACACACGCTTTTCTTTCCACAAGAAATTTCTTATGAAGATTCCTGCATGGCTCGGTCGCTTCGATTATTGTTAGAACTAGATCGACGCATGAAGACAAAGTATAAGTTCCAGAGAATTAATTCACCAGAAAAAGCAAAATCAACTTACCATACCATGCCTGCGCTTCACCCTGCACCTCGATCGCCAGACCAAAATCTGCTAATTTCACAGCCGCCCCTTTCGCCTTGCTCGCGAGGAGTAAATTTTCGGGCTGCAACAGAAAATGGCACAGATCCGCGTCGACATCGTTAAATGCTCGACATTGAGTCGATATTCATTAACTCTTCCTTAATCAAAATTTCGATTGAAATTAAACTCGAGTAAGATTCGAGCATTCCATATGATTTCATTGGCATTATATAAATAAACGGAATATATATCCTCGTTGAAATTAATATAAAACGTGACTCTAAATTATGGAGTTACTGAGTTCTGAAAACCGATAAATATCGGCGAATTTTTAATTTTAAACTTCGATCGAGAACACGATGAAAAATACCGTTTTCTGTTATTATTGTACATATTAGAGTTTCCGGAATGTCTCATAGAAATCGCGAAAGGTAGATGAAGCATTGGACGGAAGTGCATTGTGGAAGGATAGATGTGCCGCGCTGCAGCTAGGTGTTTGCTCGTTTGATTTCAACGTCGGCCCTACAAACGCGCAGCACGCTTAACAAACTCGACCCTTTTTCTCTACGTACTTTCAGATCCCGATGCACAACTCCGTTATGGTGGCAGTGGTGAACGCTTTCCAGGATTTGTTGAATACAGTGCGAGGCGTCCGCCTCGCTGTAGAATTCCCGGGCGACGATGTCCTCGAACAGTTCTCCGCCGGTGACTCTGTAAGCGTTTTACGTTTCAATTCCATTTCGCGAGCGCGTCGCGAGATCGCGTGGTAAAGCAATATCGCCAAGTAGCGGGACATTTAACCCCGGGAATAAAAGCAGCGTGAATTTTCGTAAATGCTTCATATAACGTAAGCGTGTTCTCGCAATACCGCTTGTATTCGAATTTGTTGTGCAAAAAGTAGCAAGATTTCTCCTATAACATTATACATGTAAAATCTCATTGATTAGTATTTAAAGATAGCTATTACATTAAAATGCGACAGGCCTACATCGCAACCGAATGATAAATCAAATTTACCAGAAAAAATTATACATGAATTGACAGTTGAAAGAAAATTTCTGCGTTAAAAATTTAAATACGATGGAAGAACTGCTGCATATCCTATGTATGTGCATAGAATTAAAAGTAATTAACTGCTCGAATATTAAAAATTCGGCAGAATTTCAACGAAACCAAAAATGGCGTGTCAATAAAAAGTTGAGCAAAAGACGAACGGATGAAATTACTATAAATCCTCTGCAACCTGATGTAGATTAATTGCAGGCGACGTGGCAAAGTAGTAAAGTCATATCGTTGCCACGTGGCAAGAAGGAGAAATGAAATTTATGGTATACGGTAAATTAACGTTACAAATATCAACGTAACGGAGTGGTCGCGCGTATTCTCGCGCGGAAATTAAATTAGACGCGATACTTTCTCGACTCGTGCGTCGATTGCTGACAATTTTAAAAGGCCACAGATTGGTATCTACTTGATGCAATTAGAGCTCACGAATTGCCTCTATGTTGTTCGTCGCTGCTAGGAGCTTGTTAGTAAAATCGAGACTAATAGATGAACGTAATGGCCCGTATTCAGAACGCGCTTTGATCGATAGATGCACGATCAATAAATGCACTTTTATTTCTGAAATTCTATAGCATATGTAATGTAAATTGTATGCTAAATGCGCGTTAACATTGTTACAAGTGCGTTCTGAATACGGACCGATGCGCGATAACTCGAGAATCGCGTCTATTGTCAGCTGAATCGTATCAAGTGCTCCCAACACGATTGCGTGGATCGAAAATATAAAGCTTTTTAAATAAAGAGATAGATATAAAAATTTTCGATCTTTAAAAAAAAATAATAAATTTTAGAATCACTCTGTTTTAAAATAACAATATTTCATCTTTCCATATAAATAAAATAATAATTGTAATTTTTCACAAATAAATAACGCCGATTGCAATACTTTCTTTTCCCTACGTATCAGATGGAGACACACATATATGATTAACTATTAACGACACAATGATACACTTCTGAAAACATTAAATGTTAAAAATGCCATTAAAATAAATGATATAAATTGTGCATCGTCATTACAATCATTCAAGATTTCAATTAATTTACTACCATTCGAGCTCTATAAAACAACCAATTTAATCTCACCGAAGAAAACACACAAGAACCACATAAAAAAGTGTAATTACATTTAACAGTCAAAAATAACAATTTGGTATACTTACAGATCAAAGACAAGATAATGGAAATTCTCCTCTTGTATACTGTCATGTAATCTCACTGTAACAGAAAGGATGACAAGACGTCAAATTTGTGAAAGTACTTATTACAATTTTGTATTTTAAGTGGATCCTATATTTAAGCGTTTATATTTTAAATGGATCTTCTATAAAAGGACCAATGATAGAAACGAAATGTTATCTTATATAACTAACATTGAAAGCTGTTCCATTCTTTAATATCTACTTTATACTTTCTTTCATTTATCACTATTTTATTTGCTAAAATTAAATAAAATTTATTTAACGAATAAGATTTAAAAAAAAGTTTTGATATTTCAAATGTAACGTGCATAATTATGTATAATTCTACATACATATGTCTATTGTCTGTTTGTATTTCATATTTTATTTACTTTTTCTTCTCTTTCTCTCTCTCTCTCTCTCTCTCTCTCTCTCTCTCTATTCATAATATATTTTAACATATTTAGATTTTGCATCAGCAAGTTTTGAATTGCCGCATTGCGCACATCCGATCAAATTTTTCACAATTGAAACGAGGAAATTCATGCTGATCAAGATTACGATTATTGACGACACCGGAGTGCATAATCGTAAAGCTTTCTCTGTTTAAATTTCACGAGTTTGCATGCCATAAACTTAATGACAATTTCTAACAAGATGTAGGTTTCACGAACGTGATAATCGATGCTACATGCCGGTAATATCCGAAATCGTTGAATTCACAGGACAATATTATTAAACAATGAGTTTGCGTGTTATAAGGTTAAGGATGTATCTGAGATACAATTGTTGACAAAAGTCTCCCAAATTCGAAATATTTACATAACTGCGCCAAACGTGTAGTAAATCTAATGATAACTTATATAAATAGTAGATAATACAATATATTTATTTTTAAAAAGTTATTTTTCACTTTTTCAATATTTTATTAACTTTATTTGTCATTTTTTAACTTTCTATAACAAAACATTATTTACCAGTGCAAAATAGAAAAAAAGTAATTGGAATATGGTTAAAAAAGATAAATATGCATTATTTAAATAATATAAATATATTATTATGGCAGAATATGGCAGAATATGTGATATTGAGCCATACATATATACCGCAAAATTGTTGTGAATAATAATTTCTCTGAAACCATGTGAAAATTAATCTAATTTTGCAAAAAGTTCCAGTAATTTAGGATCTATACGTATAAAAAAAATTAAATGTTTTAGGTACTATTTCTTCAATACTTTTATTACTAATTACATTCGACAAAATGGTGTTTCCCGTAAGAAAACGTCTCTTATAGAACTTTAATATTAATACTGGCCAATTAATATATCACTTATTTTCACACAGTATTAAAAATACTATTAATAATATTTTTAATGCTTAAAATAAGTTATTAATTGGTCAGTACTAGTATTAAATTTTTATAATCATCATAATTAAAATAATAATTACTCTCTAACGGTTTAGTGAATCTACTTGAAATTTTTTTAGTATATTACAGATAACAAGGGAAGAGTTTCTCGAAGTTTCATCAATTTGGTACTATTTTGGAAATAGCTCAGATACATCCTTGAAATGACAATTCCTAACAAATTGTAGCTTTCTCCATTTAAATTCCACAAGTTTGCGTGGAATTGTTATAAATTTAATGACAATTCCTAACAAGTTATAGATTTCATGAATGTGATATTCGATATTTATACATGTTGGTGATATCCGAAATCCTTGAGTTCAATATCATCAAGCGGAAACGTAACGCTATCATCTCATATTATTCTCTTTATTGTTACTGAACAATAATCGTCATGCAAACTGACGCCTTCTTGAAGAACGATTGTTGTCAATTAACTTGCCTAACGGTCCGCACGACACTAGGCTAACAATTGCACTCGATTTACAGCGACTAGATTCAACTCCATTCGATTCAATGATGTGCAAGAATATAAGTAAAAAACAGTGCCCCTCACTATAACGTTTATCATGAATAAGATGCAATTAAAATGTGGATAATGAAATTGCGCATAATAAAATCGACAAATAAAATAAATTATCTGTAATTGTTAAAGAAATTTATTTATCAATTATATTCAAAACATCCTGTTTTCTTTTAACATCGAATTTTATCGCTACGCATATTAAAAACAAAAATAAAAATTATTTTGCATCTAATTTCGTTAGTTCACTATTTTTATTAATTTTTTATTAAATGCATAAAAAATATATTTGTGTTAAAGACTTATAAAAAAGAAGAGAGCGAATAATCAATTTTGTAATGTGGCAAATTAAAATTACAGAGAATCACGAATCGTATAGTAGATTTAGGTCGTGCAATAAATAGTTTTCTACACGGATATTGGGCAAGTCGAAGACAAAGATCGATTTTCGAATACGAGAGAATAGTTTGTATGTTTAAACAGCACTTGCTACGATTACTACAAGTCAATATACTAAAGTCAATGAAAGAACTCTTCTCTCGTCCTTTTAATCCGAGAAGCAGTTTGCTCCGCTTCGAGCTTGATTAGAGTCAAATGAAGACATGGCCTATTCTTTTATACGCGAAAAACGCTGTCATTCAATGACTCATATAACGATATGTTTTTCTTTGCATTCGTTATACAACAACAAGAATCATTCTCGATCGATATGCGTCAGATGACACGAAGAAACCTTCTACGATGCCGAGGCGCTATTTTACGTGCTAAATGTCAAGATAATCCGGCTTCTCTTAATGAATATACAAGTTTTCTTTGTCATAAAAGTTGCCGGCGAGGTACAAGTAAACACAAGACATTCATATCTTTTGCATAGCAACATGCTAAGCAAAAAATAGAATTTCAATCTTTACTCTAGTAAAATTGGAAACTCCCAAACTTTTTCTAATTGTAAGACTTAAATTTATGATGACTATTGAAAAAAGTGATTTAGTCAAATAATTAAATTTCCAAGTTATTGATATTTTAACTTGCATTTTTATTTACTCAGCAATATATAATAATTATAATAAATAATTCAAAAATTAATAGAAGTGAAATATTACTATTTCCGAAATATTTTAAGAAAATTCGATTAGCTCTATTCTTCACTAACATACTTTCATTTGTCTTACCTATCCGGCAGCATTTTCGCCGCAATGCGCTGTCCTCTATGCGTACCTATTTCGAGATCGATCAACGAACTGGGTTGCTATACCGCCACAATGAGAGCAAAACTTTTCCTGACAGAAGTATTATTTCACAGTTAACGCGCAGCGTTAATACGATAATTCGTTTTGACACAAAATCTCGTCAATCAAACGAAAACCAGTAATTAATAGACAACACCATTACTCATTCCTCCTGATTCTCGATCGATATTTTTAATACGATTGACCTTAATGATGAATTCGCATCTTCCAGTTTTATTATATCTGACAAGCATTCATGAATAAGATGAAACATAAGATAAATTTCAAAATAAGAATTCCAATAAATAAAAAAAAATGAATAAATTAGAAGATATTGTATATCGATATATTAAGACTAACCGGTATGATCTAAAATGATCATGATATTTTTGCCATGTGTATACATTGTTATAAATTTTACATATAGGTACTCATCGTCGGCAAAAGAAACGTAATAAATTCCATAAGAATATAAATAAATGATAAACTTAATTAATATTAAACGAACAGTTAGGACACATTTAAGTTTTTAAAGTTTGTGTGAACTACAACTTTACATAAAAATAATAATAACACAATTCGTAAAGGCCATACGAGTCACGGGCTGATGAAGGTGCCAACGATTAATTTCAATCTTAATTAATCATTAATGTGTAGAATCCTCTTTATTGAACGTTTCGACTCACTTTGGAGTCCTCCTCAGCAATACATATGTGTAATTAATGAGGAGGACTCCAAAGTGAGTCGAAACGTTCAATAAAGAGGATTCTACACATTAATGATTAATTAAGATTGAAATTAATCGTTGGCACCTTCATCAGCCCGTGACTCGTATGGCCTTTACGAATTGTGTTATTATTATTTTTATTTTAAGAATTTCGAGTCTACAGGAATTGTCTACAACTTTACATTTTTTTATTTTTAGAAGAATCAAAAGGCCATAAAAAATTGGGTTCATATTTTCTTTTTCTGATACCGCGTTCGATTCAATCTAAACGGAAATCTGAGATAAAAGAAGAAACTAAAATAAGCATTTTCAAAGTGTATTAAAAAAAATTTTTAAATTACTTTACATAATGGTAGTCATTACGTTTTACTCTTTAATTATAAACAATTTATACTTTAATTGCATAATACATCCAATTGTGTACAATACTATACCATTTCGCTTATAATTCTCTTTTACCAATTTCTTTTTACAGTTATTTTCATATTTTTCACACACTCATATCCAATTTCGCGTTTAATTTGCAAATAAATATTTTCCATCGTTATATCGATTTAAAGAATGGTATTTCGATATTGATTGCGGACTGCGAGTCGAAATGCTGCGTGTTATATTTGTAAGTTCATATGAATACATCTTTCCATCTGCAGCCTTTTCAAACGATTCGCGGGATTATGAGAAGAGAGGACTGGAGAAAAGGGGACCGGAATCTATCTTTTCACTCTGTGGTCCCTTCTTCGACTTTACAAGATATGACCAGAAAAACGAGTTCAAATATTAAAAAAGTTTATTTTTCTATAAAAACATTCTGCAACCCTCTGGAAAGAAAGATTCAAAGATAAAGTTTGGAAAAATTCGTTAACAATTTTCTACTTTAAGACGCTTTAATCATTTTCAGAAATAGAATATTACATAAATACGCATGACTTTTTTTAATGTAGCGATAATGGAAAAAATTGATGGTACGATAATGATTATGGTAAGAGAGAAGGAAAGGAAAAGAAGGGAAAGGAAAAGAAAAGAAAGAGAGAAAAAGGAGGGAAGAAAGGGAGAGGGAGAGAAAGGAAGAAAAGACAAAGAGAGAGAACTAACACAAGTATCGATCCTCAAAGCCACACCTCGACATATGTAGCTGTCTCTGTGTGGCGCTAATGTTCTCACTGCGATTACATTTGCAAAAGTTCAAATCCTACTAAAAATGACAAAAAATATTAAATATTAAACATTATTAAATAAAAAAGAAAATTCTAAAAACAAATAAAGTTCCAAATGAATAAATTTAAAAAAATCGAAATAAAATGAAAGAAATTTTATAAGGAATTTATATTATTTTTTTAAATGTACTCTCTCCTCTCTTTTTAAGGCATATCAGATGTGTACGCACAATCTTTTATAAATGCGCGCGCGTGTGTGTGTGTAAAAAATATGCAATTAATTCACATACAAGAGAGTATTGCTCTATCAAAAGACACACACACATTACTAGAAGGACGCTTCTGATAATCCATTAAAGTGATAAAACGATTACCGAGCCATCTTCGATACACGGAACCTTGTTATCCAGCAAACTATTCCAAGGATAATTGATCGAGCAATATCTCTGCACTTGAGTTAGTGTTAATTTAGCACAGAGACCAATTGATCTCTAAAATCACTGCCCATCTGCATAGATCATCAAATATATCTCAAGGATTATCTATTATAGATGTGAAATTATCAAGTGTAGAGACTTGGTTTATATATAATTAATTCTCGCAAAGATTATATTATATTCTGTTAATAACAAAAAAGTAAACTGTACACTGAAAAAAAGATTGGCTGCTGCAGCAAATTAACCTATCCGCAATGTCAGTACAGGATTCCAATAGACTAACACAACCAAACATTGGCTGCTACAACCAATTAAAAATGCTATGCCATATTTTACCATCTAATTTGCTGCAGCAGCCAATCTTTTTTTTCAGTGTAGATATTATTCTATGTATATTTCATATTTGTATTGTACCCCACGGAAAAAAAAATGTTTCTGATTACAGCTAATTCTGATTAGCTGAAATTGCATTAGCTACTATATGCAATGAAATTTGCTAATGTACATACAAAGGATTTGCTGCTGTAGCTAATATAAGGACGTAATAGCAAAATACGTACGTCTGTTATAGTCAATTTATTTAGCAACATAAAGTTAGTTGTCATAGTTATCGGATATGTCCGTGTAAAAGAAATTATCTCTACAACAGCTAAATATGGTTTGCTGAAACTGTACTTGCTACCAAATTGTCTGCTACACAGAAAACGTTTGCTGCAATGATCAATACATCGACATAATAGCAAAATGCTTATCTGTTACAATGATAATATTGAGGCCTCACAGCTAATGGAAATTAGACCTCGCAGACACGATATTAGGTGCCCATATAATACTACTGAATTTAGCTGCCATACCTAATTTTTAGCTGTGGCAGCTAATCTTTTTTTTCCGTGCCTCTTACTTCTACTACTTGTCATTATAACACATTTTTCTAAATTCGGAAAAAGATTTTTTTTACTTATTATATAGGTATATTTTTCCTTTTTATTGTCAAAACTTTTAGATATGCATTATTGATATATAAAGACAGTATTTATCCATATAAACTATATCCATGAGATTATAAAAACAAGCTCACGAAAGAGTTATTTGCAAATAATCATCTTGTTTCACAATGTTTCCTTTCGTGACACGTGCAATCGTATCCATCATGCGTATCGCACGAAAATCTGAAAAGAGTGAGAGAGAGAGGGAGGTAGAAACACACGAGTCAGAGGAAATAAAAAATAAAGTAAGGTACAAAACGAGCTCGACTGACAAACAGGATCGATATGTATCACTAATTGTTGACTCACAACGAACATAGATTTCCCGTTTCTATGCCGTTACGCGAAACGTGCTGTAATCCGTGGCAGCACGGAGGACGATTCATCGCCTCAACTACATCCAGTCTCATCGAATGAAGCCATAAGATGAATAAAAGAAATATTAACGTTATTGATTACACCAATTTTTATGAATTATGGAAACATTAGAGCTAAAGGTAGCGACCGGTCAGTCTAATAAACTTTAGCGTTCCTCGTTGTCGCAATGTTAAAGCTGATGCAATTCGATCATCACGTTCCTACTTGTACATACATATACAGGGTGTTTCCAAATTAAATCGCAAAACTTCGGGAGCGTGTAGAGGAGTAAAAAACTAAGAAAAAAAGTCCTATAGACATATGCTCGTTTTTGCTCCGTTTCAGAGAAATCGAAAAAAAATGTTTTTTTTACCTGCAAGATTAAATGGGGACCGTTTTCTAAATTTCTTGGAGAATGAATTTTCTGACTATTTAGAAAACATCCCATTACAACAACGTACTGAAATGTGGTTTCAATTAGATGGATGCCCTGCTCATTACAGCAGAGTCGCTAGAACCTGGTTAGATAGAAAATTCCCACAACGATGGATTGGACGTGGAGGAGCAGTACATTGGGCAACTCGTTCGCCCGACTTAACGCCATTAGATTTCTATGCATGGGGTACTCTGAAGCAAGAAGTTTATTCTTCGCCTATTCAATCAGAGCAACATTTGAGAAATCGTATCGTAGCTGCAGCGAACAGAATATCGCAAGAACAGTGCCTGGCTGCTACAAGAGCCGTGTTTGACAGATGCAATGCTTGTATTGCTGCAAGAGGTGCACATTTCGAACAAAATCTTCATTAAAAAGTTTATAAATAAAATAATTAAAATAATAAATTAAATATATTTTTTTCTTTTTTCGTGATTTCCTGCGAAACAAAGCAAAAAGGAGCATATGTCTATAGGATTTTTTTTCTTAGTTTTTTACTCCTCTACACGCTCCCGAAGTTTTGCCATTTAATTTGGAAACACCCTGTATATCCTAATTCGGTAATCACAATTCGGCAGTCACAAAACGTGAAAACCAAATGACGACTAGAATATCATTTTCAATAATTCTGTACTTAATTGATATTTATTAAATATTTTAATCTTTGAAATTAAGTAAAAAAATCACAAAAATTTGATTTATGAAATTTTATTTACGTTTAATACAAAATATCTTGAAAATTAAATGGAAACTAAATATTTTCATTAAACTAAAATACTTAAAATTAAATAAAAGAAACCTAGTTTTATATGACAAAATAAGCGTGAAAAACGAATATTTAATTTACATAGCGATTTTCCGGTCTTTGACATTAAATATGTTGGAAATTAAGTTTCGAACAAAATGATCAGTATTAAATATTAACATTTTGAAAAAAACATTTATAATAAATTTTCTTCTGTGATATAAAACCAGTTCATTTTATATTCCTCTATTCTGATAATCTTGTGTCAATTACCTTGTCTAAATCGTCATCGGTTTTCTGTCGTATAAAGGATTAACCGACATTATAAATTCTGTTCCGCTTAGATATACAGGGTGTCCCAAAATAAATGCCAAATATTTGATGTGCTGATATAGCGAACAAAACTGAGTCAAAAAGTCCTCTGCCATTTTGCAATTTTCGCAATAGTTAACATGATATTAATTACTAAAATTCGCCGAATATTGGTTTCGAATAATTTTTTGCTCAAGTACTACTATGAGAAGAAAATAAATAATTTTTATCTCTTGCTATTTTTCTATAAAGTTGATAGTATACTTGAGTAAAAAATTATTGAAAATCAATATTCGGCGATATTTAGTAATTAATATCATGTTAACTATTGCGAAAATTGCAAAATGATACAGGACTTTTCGACTCAGTTTAGTCTGCTCTATACTAGCACACGAAATATTTGGCGGTCATTCTGGTACACTCTGTATATAGCGGATATCTATTTTACGAATAAACGAGATACAAATTATTGTATCGTCATTTATTATGTCGTCTTCAATGCACGTTGGTCACACAATTTACAAACGTTATTTTACATAATCTAACATCAACGTAAAATATTCAAATTACTTTATCTTATTTGACGTTAAACATTTCAAAATAGATACCAACAAACATTAGAAATTTAATATAATCAGTTTAATAATGAGAGAGGAAATTTACAAAAAATTGTGTAATGTCACATAACGAATATTGAAATATTCTAATGGAAGTCGACAATATACAAAATCGACAGAAGCAAATTGCCTCTATGCTCTCGTATAGGGTTCGGCATGACCAGATGCCGAGTATTGATCCGCATTCTCTTCCTCGTGCGCTTTTGTGTCTCGCTTAGAGATTCAAGATGCTGCAAGGACAATAAGACGGCACGAGATGTGAGAACATATTGCTATTCGTCTTTTTAGATCCTCCGTTATGTACATCTCTACGGAAGATCAAGATTTATCGTAGAATCACGTTACTGACACCCACATTTTGTCATTACAACTAATACTTTATATGTTATGAATTTTTCTTTTATACGGAACATCCTGGTATAGCGAAATATTCATATACATTTTTCCTAATCGTAGTAAACACTATCGTATATCACATTGAACTCACGATAGTATAATAGCCGCGTTGTCAGTGATAAAGGTCGACAAACGGACCGCCCGCAGTGGCGATGATCTGCGGCGGAGGGAGCGCGTGATTTTTGCACTGGCGACACCAGTAGAAAGATAAACGATAATTTTCGGTTGGAATTGTCGATACAATGTCAACAGTACCGATTGAAGTCGTTATTACAATGTATTGTAATCCTGTGCTAGGAAATCCTTACCTCAATCAATGAAATCCGTTTAGAAACGGATAAAAGAGATGAACGAGAAAACGATTCCGACAATTTGAGTCTCTTCACGTTTATACAATAACGGATGGAAAAATGCAAGCAACAGTAATCTAGGGCGCAACCTAATACTTATTCAATTAATAAAAACATTATTTTCAGAGTTACATTATTAAGAATAATAACGTTAAATCCAGAATTATCCGAGAAAAAAGAGTGACGACAGAACAATTTCTATCGTACTTTTAATTTTATACAGAATATTTAAAATAAGAATACTTGGTAAAAAAATATTTTCGCGTATCTTGAAGCACTTAAAAATCACTATTTGATAAAGATTATTGTACCTATATAAAAGTTCGTACTCAGCAATAAAGGAGCCGTTAAATTCTTTCGCGTGAGAGCAAACATTCGTGTCTCAACTCGATTTGGTCGCACAGGGACACCTGTTGTCAGTGAATGTAGTACGAAAATCTTCACGTTCGAGTATATTCACCGGGATCAACCGCAATCCGACACGAATCCGCGGAAAAACGCACGAGCGCCAAAAATTTTCCTCGGGATCACGCGCGGCCGATTGGCTTGTATCCAGCTTGTATGCGCACAATTCGTAGGTATCGCAACACATCAGTGCGAATTTGTTGGCTCAAGGTCGTAATCACGTGTGTCATAAGATTTGTTCGCATGCTACTACATATTCCAATATGCTCCTATTATAGCTCTTACTCATTTCAACGCACTTGATAGAGTGAGTAGGAGCTATGGTAGGAGCATGTTGGAGCGTGTTGGATCTTGCGACGCGAACAAACCTATATACGAGAGTATAAGTGCGCACACTTCTCATTGCTTCCTCGAAGAACGAAGTAAACGAAATTGAAAATGTTTTACGGCCGTTAGAATTTTGGCAGCGAATAAATTTAATGATACCTTAACTCACACTCCATTCCGACCGAGTATCAAATGTATTGTAATAGCATTCTGTATATTGTTTATTAAGAATTTAATAATATGTGATTATATTGACGAAACTCTAATAAAAGAAAATTAAAAAATGTTTTTCCAATAGAAAAAGAATTAGTAACATAGAACAAATTTTTCCCAATGAAACTTGTATTCTGATAAAATCAATTTGAAAATTAAGAAACGTGTGACATTTTTGCATTTTCTTATCTAACTATTTCCATCTCGCATTATATTTACATATTGTATAAAAATAATTGAATGTAAAAGTTTCTGCAAGAAATCATGTAACATCTACATCAAATTTCTTTTAAATGCTTCCATTCTTTCCTTCCATTCTTTTCTCTATTATCGATTCGATTTTTAAAAAAGACTGACGACAAAGTAATCATTATAAAAAATATCGGAGCATTATAAAAAATATCATTAGCGCATCAATATTCTACTTTGTATTTCTTTTCAATTATTTAATGGTGTTAAATTTTCGGGTTTGGAAGAGCTGCTACGAAAATGAAGACGTGCATCGCGTCTAATTGTAAGTGGAAGTTTGTACGCTGTAATCGGCGCGCCGAGTCGCATTTATATCAATTAGCAGCGCGGCCATTGAGCCAGGTTTCAGCGAACTTACGAGCGAGTGAGAGAGGAGTTAGTAATTATCGACGCGCTTGCCGTCGAAATCAAGCATTTATTTGCTGGACGTTCAATTTAGTTCGAGGACTGTTGAAGGTAAATCAGTCGACTGTAATTCACACCGTGACTTTCAATCGAAGATACGCGTGATCGGAGAGATCGCTTAATGAAGTAAAGACATTGAAAAGGTCAAGGTTCAAAGAGATACGGCAGCAAAGATGGAGTTTCTGAACTACACTAATCGCAAAATTAAACAGTAAAGCAAATAAAATGACAATAATTTAACAAGTGATATTCACAAGGGAACGACGCGAGGTGTTTATCCCCGATTGCTCTGAATTTTTGCCAATAGATTGGGTATCGAAAAAAAATCGACACGTATTTTGCCGTTTGCTCAGACACTCAATAGTTTAAGAGATATTAAGCTATGAAACTGGTCGGACACTCTTAAAGCTCTAGATCGTCGGTTCAAATGTCAGTAATGACAACTTTCAGAATCATTTACAATGAGCTTACTAACGGTGCATTATTAGCGCTATACGTGAAATCGATATACTTTCATTAAGTAAGTTTTCTACGATCATTCTCGCGTATTCGCCATGCGAATATAAATCGCCCACTTACTACACACAAGGCCAAGGCAAATATAATTACGAGAGTAGACACACAATAGGAAACTAGTAAAATAAACTTTCGCCCTTTTTCACCGACACTGAGAGCGATCATTGTTTCGGGCAGATAGTAAAACTGCACTGAATTTATCGAGATCGTCTACGTTGATGGAGCAATATCTACATTTACACGTGTTTATACGAGGGCAAGTCAATAAGTTTTTAGAAAAACATAGTAAAACACATTTTTTTAATAATAAGATTGAAAGACCGCTTATGTTAACTACAATATTTTAAACTAAGAAGCGCGCCACTAACGGTCTGAACGTTTAAGATGTTGAACTATTCTAAATTCATTTAAATGAATTAATTTCAGAAATTATAATTGCGTACTGATATGGTTGTCGGACTTTCAACGCAATCAAATCTGAAATATCAATAATCCCCTCCAAATTTCCTAACTTAAAACATTTTTTTTAATCGATTCATTTTTATTTCTCAACATAGTCTCCTTTTAGCTCGATACACTTGATTCAACAATTCTCCAACTTTTTCAAGCCGTCCGAATAATATGATTTGTCCAACCCTTCAAAATAAGCCTCTGTTTCGGCGATAAACTGCTCTCTGGTGGTGAATCTCTTCCCTCCGAACCATTTCTTCAGGTTTAGAAACAGGAAATAGTCGCAGGGGGCTAAATCTGGCGAATATGCTGGATGGAGAAACAATTCGTAGCGGAATTCGTTGAATTTGGCCATCGGTGCCGGGCACGTGTGAATCCGTGCATTGTCTTGATGGAAGAGCACTGTCTTCTTCGCCAAATGGGGACGTTTTTTCTTTAAAATGTTGTTGAAACGGTTCAATAAGGCTGCGCACTAATCACCATTGATCGTTTGCTTCGACGGAAGGTAATCGATATGAATTATACCGCGTGCATCCCAAAAAAACTGTGGCCATCACCTTTCTGACCGACTTCACGGTCTTCGCTTTCTTCGAAGCTGATTCACCTGGTGAAGTCCATTGTTTTGACTGTTTCTTCGTCTCGGGTGTGAAATAATGGATCCATGTTTCGTCCACAGTAATGAATCGACGCAAAAATTCATCTGGATTACGTTGAAACATCTCCAAACATTGTTTTGAAATCGTCACACGGTCGCGCTTATGGTCCACAGTGAGCAAATGCGGAACCCATCTTGCCGATAGCTTTTTCATGCCCAATTGTTCGTGCAAAATTGAAATCACTGTGCCATGTGATATGCCTGTGGCCTCAACAAGCTCGCGCACTTTCACTCGTCGATCAGTCAAAACAATATCATGGACTTTATCGATGATTTCTGGCGTAGCAGCCTCAATTGGACGTTCCGAACGAGATGCATCACATGTGGATGTACGACCACGTTTAAATTCATTCACCCAATTGTATACAGTCGCAAGTACCTACTGGTGCAGATGTGCTACATTATGTGAACATTATCCAACTCGGCTTTGATTTCTTTCGGCGTTAAACCTTTCATATGTAGATGTTTGATCACTGCACGAAACTCGTTTTTTTCCATTTTGCAAAATATACAAAGGTTATTCGTTTTAATCATCTACAGAGAGAAATGAAACCACGTGATGAATTCTGCTCAAAATTTGACAGTAATCAGCTGAAAGATGCTACTTGTCAAAAAGTAATGTGACATGACACTGCGAGTGCCCTCTAACACATTTTCTAAGAACTTATTGACTTACCCTCGTAATACACGCGTTTTACTTATTAGATTATATGAGAATTGGAATTAGAGATGTAATGTATGTTCGATCAGTGTAAAATGGGAAACGTTCGATGAAGCACGCCGCTCATTCAGTTTATGAAACAAACTGCTTAATAAAAGTGATATGAAAAAATGTCATGATAAATATAAAATGATAAATATACCTAAATCTTTACCTCTGTGAAGCTAGCCCCCCATTATTAAAAATAATAATTTTTTTTGAGAGTTCTGAATAGATTTCCAATAGTTCTAGAGTTCCTGATAGGTTGAAGAAATAGTTTTGGCCATTAAAGCCAAAAACGCGATTTAAAAAATGGGGGCTAACTTCACGCAGCTCCCCATTTTCAAAAAAATTATTTTTTTTAGAGTTCTGGATAGATTTTGAATAGTTCCAGAGTTCCTGATAGGTTTAAGAAATAGTTCTGTTCGAGAGAAAGTAAGAAAAAACGTCATTGAAAAACCCGAAATTGACACCTAAAAAACAGCCATAACTCTTTGAAAGTATTATTTTTACATAATTTTCTCATTAAGATATTTTATAGAACTCTGCGGGGGTTACCTAGAACTCTCGAAAGAACTCTTCAAAACAATTTTTTTGCTCTTCTAAATTAGAAAATGGACACCTATAATCGCTCGTAACTTTTTCAGTTTAAATTCTATGGATTTTCGTCATTAGAATTTTCGACAAAACTCTGGGGGGAGGGGAATATCCAGAACTCTTGACAGAACTGTCAAAACTCTTCAATACTCAGAATAATTGAATGCTTTTTATCTAAAATATCTAACAAACAAATAATGTTAATTTGATGTTAAAATATGAATTACAGCATTTTAAATTCTGTAAAATACAATTAATGGATGGCTTTATATATATTATATAATGGCCAAAACTATTTCTTAAACCTATCAGGAACTCTGGAACTATTGGAAATCTATTTAGAATTCTCAAAAAAAATTATTATTTTTAATAATGGGGGGCTAGCTTCACAGGGGTAAATCTTTGTAGACTTCAAGTACAATAATAATGCAATAATAATAAAAAAAAAATGCGATTGAAATAAACGTACCGATTTTTCGTCGACCTTGTCGACGAAAGATTACTTATATAGTTATATTTTTTGTTTCCCTTTTCTTTGTTAGTATAGTCCTTGCGTGCATCTAACTAAAGTAATCATCAATTAGCCATACTGCGCTGTATCATACGCGCGAATCGTTTTATAATTTATTTATAAGTTTAACCTTTCGACACACGGTATATATAATGTGAAGTGATGTGTGATGGGAGAGATAAAATATAAAATATATAACAGGTATTATAGGGAAAAGATATTACACACAAATGTATATAAAATCTTCACCGAGCTTTAGCAGTGTATTCTTCAGCAAATTTGAAATCTATACTTTCACTATACGAGAATTTAAACTTTAACTTCAACATAGTTACACGAGGTTATTTAACATTGAAAATTAAAGGATTCTGCCGAGCTCAAGTTTGACAAACAGACAACGAAAGTTTGTTCTTCAGTTAATTCTAGGTTCACCCTGTTTTAACCAGATCTTAACTTTGTTATCAGGATATCTAGCAATGAAAATCCCAAAGTTATTGAAAAAATGGAATCTAATCAAACTTTGCATTGAAAGGAAAATCATTAAAAAATATACAAGACATTAATGTTTAATGTGGAAATCATTTCCTTAATCAACCTTAATCAAAGTCAAAATTATGTACATCTATCGGTTTTGTTATTCAATCTTGACTAATAAAAACTTCTTTATAACATTATTTATAATGAGAAATATTTATACGCTATTATGCAAAATTTAAAGTTTACGATGACAAGAATAGCAGAGTACATTTTTATACAATGTATCATCGAATACTATAGCATCTTCCTTCCTATAACGTCTTGAGACGCTAGTCATGTAATCCGCGGAAAATCGAATTACACGGAAGCCTCCGCGAGCTGCAAGAGCATGCCAAACCTAATTCGTGTTTCTACTCTGATCTATGATAAAATAAAAAGACAAGTATATGTAACTTTGAAATAAGTTATACCAAAGAATTTCTAGAAATGTGTGGTAGTTATTATCCTAAAATCTGTAGAAAATTTCAAAATTGCAAAAATTCTAGATGACCGTATACAATATATGTAAGTTAAAATGAGTTACAGTGGTAAAACGTAAAATGAGTTAGTTGTAAACGTAAATGAGTTAGTCGTTTTAGACAAATTGTTCAAGTTAAAATTATAACATATTTTCGTTATAATTCTCGTAGCCTTACATGTGCTCAATCAATAACAAGGATTTGAATAAACCAGATGATATAATCTTCATGCTGCTACTATAATAGAATCAACGTAATTCAATAAAGCGTATCAAATGACATCGACTGGAACAATTGACTCATCAAGAATTTTATATATATATTTATATATATATATTCACGCATATATATATAAATATACACACATATACATACATATTAAAATGATTATAAAAACAGGGGGTAATTCATGAGTCAAAAGTATAATGACGAGAGATATGAGATTAATTGCATTCCCAACATTATGCATCAAATATACGAGAACGAGCGCGAACAGAACGGGACGCGATTTACATTTTATCTAGATTACACTATACATGCAACATTGTGTGCAGCGACGGTTTATTCACGAATGGAACAGCTCTGAAACGGCGTTTAACTTTTTACACTATTTTGAAACGCTATTTAAGTATCACGCTTAGTATAACTTAGTGAGAGATTAGAAATCTGGTTTTAAACAAAGCCTACATACTTTTCGACAATTGTCAAATGAAATGAAATCGTGACTTATACATATATTATAAATAAATTAAATGAATTTAATTCCTTTCAATTATTACTAATACAATTAATCTCTTAAGATTTGAAATTAAACTCAATTTATTTTATACTGATTATTTTTAACAAATATTCAGCAATATGCGATTTCGTACATGTGTGTGCGCGCATGCGTGCGTGTATTAAGGGTATTATATAATAATTTAATTAAGATAATATCAAATTAAATATAAAAAGAGTTCAAATTCTGTGCAAAATTCGCAAAAAAAATATTTATAAAATTGATACGACACTTACAAATTAAATGTTATATGTTATTGATAATTTAATTATATGCTACTGATAATTTTCTTTACATTAATCATGCCTTTACATGGAAAACAATGCGGATATCGCATACGTGTCAAAAAAGTGAAAAAAAGTCATCAGAAATTCTTGCAGTTTTTTTTCCAAACAAGTTAATCGGGAAATTAGAGTTTACCAAGAGATGGTTAACGGGCTTCTATGTTATTAACAGCTGAGAATATGCGTGTAGATCCCATAATCCCAAATGTAATCTGACCGCCCTCTCTACATTTATTCCATCATCTAGGATATAAATATTTTCTATTCTCTCGATAAGTATCGATCGATCAACGATTCCTTCATATACAAGTAGATACATAACATGTTACAAAAGCTCAGAAGAAGACAGAAGACAGAAGAAGAATACGCAATTTTCGTAAATAAAAATATTAGAATAAAGATAAAACAAATATTTGCTTAAGAAAACTTGTCACAATAATAGCTTTATGCGCACCAACATTTTTCGTTCTTTATGAAGAATAAGAATAAGTTTTATTTAAATTTTAATATATAAATATTTAATTAAAACCGCTATTCTATTAAATAACACTTTTACATAGATATATGTATATACACTTTTCTCTCTTTTGAATTATAAAATTTACGTTCGCTAAAAAATGGTGTTTGCAATATTTTTTGTAATACAATATTTATACATGTATACATTTTTTTAAGTATTTATTTTTCTTCGAGATAATAAATGAAAAAACTGACATAATGTAATACTACAATCTCTCAGAAGGAAGATTTTTCCTAAATGTTATCAATTTTAAAAGAAATACCCAGTGATACAAATGATGACCGAAACATAAAGAATGAAGAACATCAGAGATATTGAAACGTATAAAAAAACTAAGTCATCTCCTTCATTCGTCGTTTCGCTTATGCATTTCTCTCTTTTATTTTATTGAATTCCAATATTGCGTGTCGCCTACATTTGATTTCTGTGATATTTATCGGCACGATACAATATAATTGTTATAAAAAACTGTGTTAAAAATAGCAACAGCAATTCAATGATATATATCGCCTGAGAAACACAGCAAACAATTTATAGAAAATGTCACAAAGTTTTAATAATACAATCTAAATATATTTAAATAAAGTTTAAAATAAAATTAGTACTGATTGTTTCAATCAATTTATAATATTGTATTAAATGTTCTTTCGCGATGAAAATACTTAATTTTTACGCAATCGTTGTAATTTATTGTCGGAGATAAGCAATGCAGAGGATGCATGTCTGACTAAAGTGGGCGATATCTACTCGCGATGCAGGCCACGTACTTATACCACGATCGTGTCACGTGCAGATTATTCATCATTTCACTTTGGAACGCCTACTCAGATTAAGTTCCAAGACTCACCGTCAATATCGATTAGTAATTCAATTAATTATCTTCTAATAACATATATTCGAGAATGGTGGAAAATTAACATGCGACGGGGGGTGAGACAGTTATAGCTTTTTGTCATCTTTAATATATCTTTAATATATCACGATAAAATTGATAAAAATAATATTTACTTACCAATATTTGGATGTTGTAGTTTTCTACATATCCGCGCCTCACGCTCGAGTTTTTGGAAATCTGTAATAAAAGAATATTTATTTAAATGTGTATACATAATACATTAATAAATTCAAGAGAACTAATAAAAGTAATTTAGATAATGTAATTTAGATAATGCGAGTTGCTGTTTTCTTTCATTGCCGCAATTAATTACATTTGTATAAAATTATAAAAACATTCGAATATAATTTCGTGTAACATAATGTTAATTGCGCAGATTTGCCTGAAACGTTCGATCGCCGGACAACATGATAGAATTGAATTTCGTAATAAGGTTTCTCAACGAGTTCTCCCAGAGAGCTAATTCACTAAGAGGCACAAGAAAATTACATTTATCGACGATAGACTCATTTTGAGGATCATTTCCCGTTACCTCCTTACGTACACTGCGGAATCGATTCCCTGTGTAATATTTGATGGCCATTTGATTAAAATAGCTCAAAATGGCGTGTCCTGATATAATGAACAATATCGGAACAACAACAAAAATATATAATGATAGAATATATCGAATATTTATCGATTATTTTGTATTTTCCAATTTAAAAAATTTATAATATATAATTTTTGTAAAATATTACATTGATTATAATTAAGAAGACAAATATACCGCTTCTAAATTCATGTGCAATAAAAAGATTTATACTTCTTATATTCATATATATATATATATCAGTATTCTTTTTTTAAATTTACAAATTTCCTAGATCATATAAATACTGATCGTTAATTACAATTGTTAATCGGTTCCTCAGTGATAGCTTATATACACTCTAATGGCTTAACAGACATAAAAGACGAGAGTTTGAAGTGTCGGAAACGACAAGTGCATAAATCGTACGAGTAGCACGAAAAACCATGCAAATCGACGAACAAATACTTGGAAGCTTTCCGTTTTTTGCATTTGCGGAAAAAGTAGGTTACTTGACAGAGTCAAATTTTCCGCTAGCGGTATGCTAAAGAGTTTCACTCGCTTACGAGCTACATGGAAGATAATCATCGACGAAGAAATAACTTCAGAAAACACATATACATTTAGAAATATTCGTCTGAATGAATATTTAATTTTTTTTCTTGCTGAGCTATAGCCAGCGGATTAACACCGCAACACTACTGAGACTTCACGATCCTACGACGTCAGTCTTTTAATAAATCGATCATAAATTTGTAAGGAGTACGTGCATGGACATTTTATATGTAATTTTGTTTATAAGATTTATATAGCTAATTAACTTTTTCAGTGACAGCAAACGCATTAATCGCATCGTATGTCGGACAGAATACACAATAAACCTTCTGTACCTATGATTTCAACGTATTTTGAAGTAAATTAATGATATATATAACAAATCAATATACATATAGCTATTAATATAACTTTACTTCTATTTTATATTACTTTAGCATAATAAATTATTCATCTTAATTCTTACAAAAAAACATAATTAAATCATCAATACTTTAATAAATTAATAAGTAAAAATCATTAGAAATATTCAGAAAATCAATAAATTAGCATGACCGAGAGAGAGAGAGAGAGAGAGAGAGAGAGAGAGAGAGAGAAATATTTTTGATTTTATGTTCATGTGCGACTAAGGAAATATTATATCTAAATTGCCTCAAGCTCGAGATAACGATAAATATTATAATCATTCTTTGAATGTGTTACGTAGATAATTGTTCTCAGAAAACGTGGTTTTACAATTGCATTCATAAAATACGTAAATTGGTCAATAAATTTCAGCGACACACATTTCATAGCTGAGTAGACTAAAGTTGCATTCGATATTGTAGATACAATTAAGTTACAACTCAATTACACGCAGATAAGTCGCACGATAAAATATTCGTGGATTATCTCATTTACTAGCACGTTATTGCCATTGAAATTTCAATTTTTTGTCCTCTTTAGACTTTTTGCCAAATAAAAGTGTTGTAATTTTCGATCGTATTTAGTACAGATGTAGTCGAATTACACAAAACGCTTTTTATAATCTCTCTTTCCGCTTATTTATCTCTTCCTTGACTTCCTCAAAAATCGTAATATCTTCAGATGCAGACCATCACATCTTACGTAAAAAAATCTAAT
The DNA here is from genome assembly GCF_001594055.1 of Mycetomoellerius zeteki. NCBI lineage: Eukaryota > Metazoa > Arthropoda > Insecta > Hymenoptera > Formicidae > Mycetomoellerius > Mycetomoellerius zeteki. Next base: position 197,980 of record NW_017257331.1, read on the forward strand.
TGCATAAGAAAAAAAATTTACGTAACGTGACCTTTTGCATAATCCGTAAACTATCTCGCATTTTATACAGACGTATTACGCGAGCACGCTTGTTAACTATATCGACAACATTAATTTCTATTTGCAACCAAATGTAAAAAATCATCCCGATGAGAAGCATATAAATCTATTTCATTTCACAGATTATTTATCACTTGATGGCAATCCACTAATCGATAACAGCCCTTGCGATCACCTTCACCTCCAACCAATAATTAACACGATCTATATAAAAACATATACCTATAAAAAGCGATAAAATGACAGTGAGAGAGTGAGAGAGAGAGAGAGAGAGAGAGAGAGAGAGAGAGAGAGAGAGAAAGGTTGCGCACAATACATATATACGCGCGTGTACATGTACGCGTGCTGTTTGAGCGGATCATTTCCAGCAGGTTACGTAGTAAACGGGATCGTTAGAAAAATGTATTTTTTTTTATTTTTATCTCGTTATAATTCTGTGCAGTCTATCCTTAAGCATATGTGTGTATGTATTTTTTATAAGAAATTATGCATACTGATATAAGCGACCAAGCGAAAATCTATATACTGTAAATCAGCCAGCGTATAAAAAGTTACATGTGTGAAGTTTTTTTTATGTATATTTTAATAAAATTAATTTCGAAGAATACAAACAATTAATCACCAAATAAAATTGTATCATTACTAATATAAAAGTAATTGTTGATTATTCTTACAATCGACATTTGTTCTACGGAAACTTAGAAAGTTAATATCTCGTGATCTCGAGTCACGAAACGAATGCTCGTGCAGAAAAATCACATTTCCACGCAATCAGTTTCGTTTTTCCAGCAATCATGTGTTTCACAAAGGTGCTGTCGGAAAGACGAATATCGATACGCGTCCTTAAAGCGTCTCCTAATGAAAGGGTGTCCATCGTCGAAAGGTTGATCGTTTTTGTCGCAAGGCCGATTCTTAGGAAGCATCCACCCGATGTAACGCTTCTCATCCAATAGAGCACGAATGTCACGAAAGCGTCAATAATAAAAACCACCGTTATATAGTTGCGCTAGCTTACGCAAGTCGATGCAGAGAAAGTACGAGGCACCCTTGATCTATCGTGCGTGATAAGGCTACAGGGATAATGATGTATTTTTTCCTCCAACATGATTTCCGGACAGGAATGAATATAACATCCCGTTAGAAACTCCGTAAGAAAAATAGCTTTCTTATTGACAAACAAAAAATAAAAGTTTCTTTCATTTTTTCGTTACCTGTGTTAAGATATGCTAACAATTTTGTACAGAGGACTTCTCTAAAAGAAAAAGAACAGAAATATGTGGCATTGCTGCATACTGTGTCAGTTTTGGGGCCTGTAAGACAATTATCTTACGAAAAAGATAATTATTGCAAAATTGCAGTACCATAAAAATTATACATCTTTTTGAAAACACTTTCTAGTTTATATTTATATTTCTAAAACTTTACTTTTAGCTCTTGTTTAAGAAATATTATGAAAAACAAAAAATGGTACGACATTCCCCTATAGGGTAAGTCGGGTGAAGATACCATAGTTAACTTTGGATCGCGATATATTTTTAACCATTATCGATACATAAAAGAATATAAAACCAATGAAAAGTTTGATTAGTTTTATTTATTATGATTTAGTTACATAAATGTATCTCATAAGACTTTTACGTCGCAATAAATAAACAAAAACCTTACAAAAAGTGGCATCTTACCCAACCTGTTGGATAAGATGCCACGAGACCTCGGGTAAGATGCCCTAACATCGCAACTAAATAAAACACAATATATGATCTGTAAGAATAAAAATTTTTATCAACAACTATTCTTCTCAACAATAGAGATTAATTATTCTAAAAATAAAGAATTATTTTTTTTTTAAATTAAAAACATCTTTACATTGAGGGGCTAATTCGACGTTGATTTGATGATTCGATGTCGATTCCATTGTCTTTTCTCACTGGATTGTGTCATCTTACACCAACAAAAAAGTAGCATCTTGTCCCAACACGACTAGAAAAAATATTATCAGAAATTTCTATATCAAACATGTGCTATCAAAAATAATTTAAGAGGTTAGAAAATTCATTTGATACTAAACTTCAATGTAGTCCACTGCGTATTTATGAAATAAAGTCTACAAAGGATTAATGTGAATTCTAAATATTGTGTAAAATGTGATCAGAACAGTACTTTTTCAACTTACCTCGATAAATTCACAATCTTTAAAAATAAACACGAACAGCGAGTGTCATATCGTTGCTGGTTTACAAATGAACAAACCGAGCGCATCACTAACGCTATCTAAGGATAAACATGGAAATTATTAACAAATGGCATCTTACCCGACATAGCATCTCTCCCGACTTACCCTAAATATAAAAATATAAAAATAATTAAAATAAAATATAAAATATAAAAATAATTAAAATAAAATCAAATAGAGTCAAAAATCCAAATAGAGTGAAAAACAAATAAAGATAAAGATTAGGAAAAAAGCAAGGAAACGCGGGTATATTCATTAGCGCGCATATGTCAGAAAATATGGCTCAATCTCCTCGTGATTCTCTTTGTGGACCAAAGCCGCAAATTAGAAATTCAAATGATCGCGACACCGACGAAATCCCAACCATATCGCTCGATTAATTATTCGTCGCGCCAAAAGCAGAGGAAATTCCGCCGCTCAAATGAGTCTCAAATAAATTTGTCCTATATAATAATTTTCAGGTGGTGAAAAAAGGTTTCGTTCAATTAAGCCATTCTGCTTTTAGATAAAAATGCTCGAGCAATTCATAATGCATCTTATTCGAATATAAATACGAGTTATTAGCCTAACTTATTGTTAGATTGTCTAGAACTTCAATTTATATGTAACATTACATTCTCCCCGTACGCCTTTTTATTAATTGTTCATATAAATGATCTATGCATGGTTTCTATTTTTTATTAAAAGATATTTTAATTAAATTTTTACGTTATAAAATAAATGGTCAACCTGAGACTGCCATTTTGGGATAAACTATAAATCAAAAGAAATATTATTATATATCTAACGCAAAGAAATAACAAAATTAAATATATATATATATCCCTAATTAAACAAAAAACTGAATTAACACAACAATTAAGTACATATAATAATATTATAATTAATATTATAAAATAAACAGTCCGTTACTCGCACAGTTTATTACAAATCATTATGGTAGCGCATTTTTTATCAACCGTCATATTTCTATGTTTGATCGCGAGTGCATGAATCCACACACACATGCCAATTAATTAAGTCGATTGGTTTCGTTCGCTTCGAGGACAAAGGGCGTCATAAACAAACGAATGAATAAACAATTTTATACGTATCCGCAGAATTATATCTGAATAATTTCGCAGAGTAAAGAACGATCGCACGTGCATTTCAACATGCATCACGAAAGAAATGGAAAGAGTTCTATCCCTGAGATCATGTCAGAGAGTACAAGTGCATCGTGTCGTTACGTGTCATACTCGGTTGCAGTGTCTCGGAATCGGAAATGACGGGAAATGACAGCCAAGCGCGAGTCGATTCGTGAGGAAATCGAGGAATTCCTATTCCTCCTACTCCGTCACAACGATTGGTTCCTGTAGTTCGCTATTTGCTTCCCTCTCCTTTTCAGGATACGAGCTTTATTCGTTGCGCAGAGCGCGTACGCCATATTGCGGAGACCGCGGCCTCCGTTAGGTCAAGAGGTTACTGGAGCAAGGTCGTAGTCTGAGCTGATTTGCACGAGCGAACGATTCTTGTCCGAGAGGAAAGAACAAGGACAGGGAGAGGAGGTAGAGAAAGAGAGATACAGAAAGAGAGATGATAAAACAGAGAAAGATGCAGGTGAGAAGAGCAGAAGGACAAAAGGAATAGAGGGAGGATTTACTCTTTTACCCTGACACCTTTTTACCTTTTTACCACGCCTCGGCTCGGCTCGGCGATGCCAAAGATAGATTTATCTCGCCGCATCGTGCCCGCAGAAAATGGCTATAAATTGAACGAAGGGGGAAGGAAGCGAGGGACGGAAATGAGTACGCCAGCTCCGCGGGAGGAAATTATGCAATTCCGAGTGTTCGCGAATCGTTCAGCGCGGCGAAGATGAGACGCGACTTTCCTTTGCGATATTCTCTCTCTTAATGCATAGGAATTGAATCTTGATCAAACGAGGCAGCGGTCTGGCCCAGAAGAGTTCGCCGAGAGCGATATATCGTTACTGTGCTACATGCATTGAGAAAGTTACGTTTTCGTCGTGAAATCATCAAATAGAGGATAGAAATATGATCAGGACTATTTTCGCACATGAGCATTTTACAAGCAAATGCAAATAAAAAATACATTATATTATGAAAAAATGTTATAAAACGGACGGATTTTTTAAATAAAATCTATAACTCAGAAAAATTACCTATTGTAGAAAGAAATTTTATCGAAACGAAAATTAAAATAAACTTTAAATCTTAAAACTATTTTATTTTTCCAGCATGATAAGATAATATGAGTTATTCAATTTTAAGAAAAAAATTGAATAACTTTTTAAAAAATTATTATAGGACAGTGTGTTTTAAAAACGGAATTTAAGATAAAAACATGTTCTGTATGGATTGTTTCATTAGGATTACTTGTTTAATCTTTGCACTTGTCTAAACTAATATTTATTATCGGTAAATGGTTTCCATTTTAAAAGAGCATACATCCGTTACACCTTATCGTTGGAAAAATAAAAGTTTTAATATTTAAAGTTTACACATTAATTTTCCTTTTAATAAAGTTTCCTACGATAATTCATTTCTGAAATACAGATTTTAAAAAAATGCTGTTTTGTAATTTTCAAAACGATCAATGTAAACTTTATGAAAAAAATAATAATATATATTTCAAATATAGATTTGTAAGGAAATAAATAAGTTAATAATAAGTTTTTAAATTAATATTTAAAAATTCATAATTTTTTTGATTCAGCAACTGATTTTTTTGAATGCAATAATAGTTTGACAAAAATTTTTTCCCCATTTTTCTAAGTCTATCTTTAAACAATATCCGTTAATTTGTAATACATTTTTTGTAACTCAACTCTTATTTTCTTGGTTGTCAAGAGATATTCAAATTTTAATTTGAGGTATTATTCATCTCAATACTATGATTCTTTGAGTTATCACTATTGAGAGAAGTTAAAAAAATTGTGTTAAAATTTGGTGGCCTATCTTTGCAGATGCTTATGGTATTAATAGTATTAACACAATTATTTAGTTGATTGTATCATTGTTATTCAACTGTTTGACTACCTGTGAATATTACATTATGCTTTCGACGGAATTTCTTTCGCGATGGTTAACCGCAATGCATTTACGTGCATGTGAAACGATAGCGACCACATTTGCGTTGTACTCGGATTAGAATAATGTGTTAGATATTGTTCGCGTCGTTGTACCATGCTCAAATGGTTCAATCGAGTAATCAAAATAATATTTCGTTAATCGTACGAATTGTTACGCGTAATTATTTTGGACGGTCATGTTCTCATTCTACGAATCATGTGCTTGCAAATATACAGGGTGTCCCAAAAAGGTCGGGACACCTAAATATCTCGGGAAATATAAGTTTTACAGAAAAGTGTTTCAGACAAAAGTTATATTTTAAAAATATCTATTTACTGATATCTATTTACTGATCCTATCAGTTTGACCTTGGGTTGCGTAGCCAAGGTCAGGTCAAGGTTACATTGATTTTCTTAAATGGAACACCCTATTTTTAATTCAAGAATCTAATAGCTGATGTCGAGAGCTTTCTAAAACGCTATAATGAAATATTTTTTCATGAAATACTTTTCAAGTTATAATGCTTCAAAGTTACAGTATCATCGGCATTAGCATTATCCAAAATATTTAATTTTAGAGACTGGCCAGTCAAGGCGAAATCGGTTGGTGGTCCGTGAATCTTGACCTTCAGTTAACGCACAAACAAAAACATAACGTAGGTGGTATTACATATCTTGGGTAATGCTAGTGCCGGCGATACTGTAACTTTGAAGCATTATAACTTGAAAAGTGCTTCATGAAAAAATATTTCATTATAACATTTTGGAAAGCTCTCGACATCAGCTATTAGATTCTTGAATCAAAAATAGGGTGTTCCATTTAAGAAAATCAATGTAACCTTGACCTGACCTTGGCTACGCAACCCAAGGTCAAACTGATAGAATCCGTAAATAGATATTTTTAAACCATATAACTTTTGTCTGAAACACTTTTCTGTAAAACTTATATTTCCCGAGATATTTAGGTGTCCCGACCTTTTTGGGACACCCTGTATAAAGTTAAATTTAATTTTGCAAGAAACTTGTAGAGACAATAATTTTATAGAGAAAGATATATCGTATAATTAGTAGATCAATTTTATAAAAATTATCTTATAGAAGAAAACAAAAAGAAGGAGCATATATCGATATACTCGCATATTCAGTCGCCAATTCGCTATCTTTACGTGTGATTTAATTCGTAAATGGAGGATTTTAATTCACTTAACTCAATTATATTGTATCATGAATCATCACCTCACCTTTTGCTGTTGCAATAAAATAAATGAAATAAAATGAAATAAAATTAATGTTCTTTCCATCTCACGTCATTCGAAAGCATTGCTTTCTTACGGATACGTATAGCGTGGAAGCGATTGAATTTCAAAAAAGGCTGATATGTATAATTTTCCGAACCAACGATCTCGCTACAAACTGGTAACTCCATTGGTCCCGTGTAGGAATGCGCTGGCAGGTTGACAACGCAACGGCGCGACGTGTCGCATGGCTATGCTTTTAAACATGTACGAATTGTTATCATAAATCCATGCTCGATCACAAGAAATCACAAAAAACGCAAAATAGAAATAGCTATTCGATCAAGTTGATGGCGCAAGTTTTTGACCTTACTCGTCTATATGTATGGTATGTACATACACTTTAACGGAATCACATATATTTAAAGATCTTTTAAAAAATTACAAACAAAAAGATGAAATAAAAAGAAAAGAAATTTTCGTGTTTTTATTCTTGTTTCAAAATATTATAGTAATTACATAAAAAATAACAAAAGATTAAAATAAAATACTACATAGACACACATTAGAATTTTTTATGGTGTTAATTTACAACACATAGAAAAAACAATTAACACAAAGTAACGAAGAATTGCAATATTTTGATATTGACATATGTCAAAGAGATATACAATAAATAATAAAAAGATAACAGTTCTATGTACATATGTTGCTGTATGTTGCACATTTTCTGCAATCAAGCAACCATGCGAGAGAAACGACCACATACAGACATGAAAGCAGCTCTTTTGCAATGGAAATTTACGATGACGATACGAACGCTGTTGCCTCGGAAACGTTTCAAACGTTTCTGGAAAGAACGTTTGAGAAGAAGAACCTTTCTTTTCTGTGTCTTCGAACTGTCCGTACTATATATACGTTATACGTATTTATATTCAAAGGAAAGCGAGTAACAGTTTTTTCTCGCCATTCTAAACGAGCGCATATCTTTCTTTTTTTCGCTTGAAAAAATATTTCAGGTTCAAGCGTGAAACACGTTCGAATATCGATGATCACTTACCTCTATTTGAGAGTTTTTTGGTGTTTATAATTTTTGCAGCAAACTCGTGACCGGTGCTTTTTTGCACACATCGTCGAACCACGGAGAAGGCACCTCTGAAATCACGAGAATAAATATGTTATTATGTTGCAATAGGTATAAATGTTATTAGGAAAGATGATAATATAAATAAATGTGTCTAACGACGTACACAGTAGAAATATTAAAGCATAATGTTATAAATAACAAACGAGTTACTCGAGTCCTCGATAATTTATTGCATATATCGAAACTGCTACATAGAATATACAAAAATAGAATATCTGAAATCTGAATGCCTACAAGTTTAAAGTAGACAATTATGAGTTGTATTACCTGAATGTTAATATAACTACAAAATATATATCTAAGTTATATGTACACCTACTTTGATAAAACGCACTTTGATCATTACTAAGAGAAGGTTAATTGAAATTCCTTGTAAATGCTTTGAACTTAACTCTTTTTATAATAAAACTGATTTAGAATTAATAATGCTAATATTATGAAAATTTAATACGTTAAGCAACAATCCGTATTTATAATTGGTTGAATTGATTAATTGTTACTCGCTATTATCGATAGTAATTATATATTTGTAAGACAAATATTTAATAATATTCAATAGCATTATTGCGTGAAATATTTTAAAATGAATGAAACCGTGCTGAGTTACTGATCTAACTAATGTAAAACTCTTATGAAAAATTAGATTACGTTCGTATTAACCACGTATACTCCACATCGAAATCACATACCTACCGCGTATGTGATTTCAGAAGTATTGCAAAATCTGTCTTTAATCAATGAGTTATATCATCATCACCATTATATCAAACATTTGTTTACGTGTCTTTTGTCGCAGCTTCCATTAGACGAAAATATTTATAAATTTAATTTTATGTTCGATACTTTTCTTACGAATATAATAAAAATTACATTTTTATATTGAAAAGTAGAAGATTGATGTATGTAACAAATTTTTCGAAAGGATAAAACACTGAGATTCTTCGAACTCAAGTGTATACGCGCGTGTTGCTGGATTTAATTTTCCTTTAATTTTCAAATGATTACGTCACAGCCTAGGCAAATCGATTCTATGATTCGCTTTACACCTTCGCATTGCTAAAAATAAAACGATCACAGTTACATGCCGGTAACGTTAAAAGTATTCATTAACACGATTTTCAAAGTACATACAAAGAACCGAGTTGTAACGAAACAACAATTATGATCGCAATCCAAGACTGTAGGCGAGTAAAGTCCATCCTCAGAATCCATAGTCACATATAGAGGACGTGGCGTCTCTAGCTATCCAAGAACTAAACCTTCTCGATTACCTCATATACACCTCCGCACTTTGCACCGTTCTTCCTCTGTACATGAAAAACCGCGTGCATGGCTCTGGGGAAACTTTGATTTACTAAAGTTTCTCCGAAAGTTCTGTAGCACCGTTGATTAAGGTGACAGATTAGCGACTACAAATTGTCCATTGAGCGAACATTCGTCGAGAGACCTAAATTGTCGTTTCTTCACAAACGGCTTCCGTCTATCGATACGAAATTAATGCAAAAATCTATTATTGTCCGCGACATTGTCGCGCGTGGTCGCCCACGCGTTTTGTTGCTGTGAAAGAGATTTCGTTCAAACGAGATGGAAATTTACTCGAAGAGCGTTATTCAACTGTCGTTTTAAAGCGGAAAGAGAATTCAGTTTTGAAAAATTAATGGAAAATATAAAAAATATTATATAAATCAAGTTTAAATAATTTTTTATTGTTAAATTAAGCAACATTGAAAATATATATCTGCTTAAAAAGAATCTTGATTAAGAAAGTATGTTTTCACAAATGAGTTAAAAAGAAATCAAGAGACGAAAACAAGTGAAGACAGAAAAGAAATAATTACAACTCATCGTGACGTCAACAAGCAATTGTCAGTTGTTATTTGTTCTCTTTAATACAGATAAAGGCGGTAAGAAACTGTCAGCGGTACGTCTATAATTGACTTCACATTGAATCGGTAAGACTGAACTTACGACTAACATTGAACAGCACGACCGCGATCCGTCGTCACGAAGAAAAGGGCAGCAGCTGACAATATCAAGAAACTCTACGTTGTCATAAATAATTAACGGTTACATTATTATTGTCACCTCTTTCTTAAGCATTCGAAATTGAGGTCAAGTGAGCTCCAGTTTTTTATACCCAAATGAGTACGCTGTTATATTAGTTTCAACACGGAAGAAAGTCATAAAAGTCAAGTCATAAGAGACTGCAAGAATTTCTTATGCTTCTTATCTAATAAAATTATATATTATATGAATATAATTTTGAAGTAATTATGTAAATTAATAACTAAATGTTTTCAATATAATATCAATAAATAGATAATTTAGTTAAAAAATAATACATATTGAGAAAAATCAAAGTACAAATATTTGTTGCGACCAAAGATAATATTTCAAACAACAGATTTCACGTGGATCTCTTTTCGTAGCGAAAGTATTAACCTTGCTGCGGGGTACAGAGACTCTCGAGGCCGATACTGGTCTTACTGGCGTCGGCGCCGTGTTGCAGGCCAGCGATGCGAGGCGATGCGAGGCGAAGCGACGCGGCGCGACGCGACGCGATACGACGCGACGCTCCGCGTCGCGACGCACGCTGCGACGATCACGCCGCTCGGTCTGCCCGGAGGAAAAAGGGCGAGGTAGGTGCTTGGCTCGTTTCCATGACGACCAATCATTACCGGAGATTGTGCCACCAGCTACTGCGTGCACCAATCCCCGCCACGCTAACTCCCTGCCGCTTTTCCAACCCCTCGTCGTAAAACGAGGTAGCTTTTCCGCTCACGTGCTCTTTACGAGATTATACCGCCGAAGCACGACGATTATTTAACGTCACGCTCTTGTTCTTGCGCTGCTCATCCCTTTCACCTGTATATGTCGGTCACGATCACAGATTATACATTTGAATATTACGTACAGAGCATAGCATCGCGGTTTCCAGTCGAATATTGCAAGCATCAATGAAATGGTATATAACACAAAAACACTCTCAACTTTAATAAACACAATATATTTTATAAATATTTTAATATTAACATGAATTTATTTTCTGCTATGAAAAGTAATTGTAATAGTGAGAAAATCTTCATCATTATGCATACGGTAAATTACGACGTACAAATGATTTCTAAAAAATATATTTAAAAATATCCTCTTTATTTTAATCGAGAATTCTAACAACAGAATCGTCGATAAAATTAGAATTAATTTTACATCGGAGAAAATTTCACGAAAGGTCATTATCTGTTGCAGCTTGTTAATATTCAATGCGCCAACCGTATTTTATCGTGCTTGGCTAGTGATCGTCTTGGCGGAGAAGTCCGGGCATGGTTGTAGTTTACTAAAACGAGCAACTGCGACGCGATTCTCTCTGGCAGTAATGCGCGACATTAATGGTACATAATTGACAAAAGTTCACAAGCAATACACAGGGTCGCATCTTGTCGGGAGATGCAAAACAATGATCGTACATTATGTCCCGATCGCGCTACGAAGGAAAGTGACAATAAGGTAGTGAGATGCTGGATAAAGAAATTCTCGGTAACTCTCTGTAAACTGCAGATACAGTACGAGTGTGTAAAGAATATGTAAGCATCGAATGCAATGCGATATGAAATTGCGTTAAACGATTTCACTCCTGTGATGCAACGCAATGCAATTTTCGTTTCACACTTAGCTATGAGAGACTCAGGAAGCGGAAATTAAACTACGAAGAATAGATTCATTATTCTGTAACAGCGTATTCTGTCAGATCGAAAACCTATTTAACTTCATTCGATTCTCATATTATCGTCGATGTAATTTTCCAAAACTGTTTATTCCATTTGCGAAATAATTTAGTTAAGATCTTAACAAATTCACTTTTCAAGGAAAGTATATCTTGTAATAATCGCCATATACAATTTTTATAAATAGTAATCTTTATTTAAATATAACTATCACGTTAATGTAATTCGCGTTAAAAAAATGTTCCGAATAATTCCACAAATGCTATTTCATATAGCAAAATCAATTTATAAAGACGCTATTCTTCGATATCAAGTGTGCGTGCGAATATTATTCTACGCTAAAAATAACGATGAAAGTTCCCCTCCCATCAGAAATGAGCTGAGATTTAAATTTCTAAAATCGCACGATGAACATGTTACGACGGTCTCTGCATCTCTTCGTGGATTAACATATAAAGCTTTCTCTACAAAGATAGCGAAGAAGCAAGAGCGAACGTAAGGTAAGAAATAAACTATGCAAGACGAGATACAAGATACGCGTCGTTTACTTTTAAGCCATTAGCCCTTTCTTTATTAAAGAAAAGATTTGAATTTTTCATGAACTTTACCTGTTTAAGTACACAGTACTTTGTCACAAGAAACGAAAATCTTTGTATAAAAAGAGAAGCAAAAAATAATGGAATTTGTATAATAAATCATAAACATTAAAAAATAGAATTAATTTGACGAAAGAAGAAACATTTCGTAGTAAAAATAAGTGTTAATTTTTACGATACACATTTAGCTAGCTCTCATATTTTCCGATTCAAGATTAAGAGTACATTCTCGCATTTTGTCACGGATCTTTCCTGTTTACATGATATTGCGCCGTAAAGAGTATTGTAAGATAAACAGGAAAAAATGTCAATGGAGGAAGGATACGTGAGATTAACAACAAGGTAAAAAGGGGAGCCGAAGGAGTGGAATAGAAAATGGAGATGTTGCGGAAAAAAAGAACCGTGAGGGATGCAAGAATAATGCAAGGGGACGAAAGACATCGACCTTGAAACGAGTCGGTTCGCTCGCCGATGTGGAACTAGGGCGATCGACGATGAATCTTCAAAGAGAAGCATTCTGTCGCCAACAACGACGACGGCGCGACAGAGATGCGCTTTAAATACCCGTTCGTTCTTGCCGACATGCGACACACGGCTCGCTTGCTCGCCACGCGAGCTTGTGGCATCTCTAAGGGTGCTTTTCTTCCTTACCCGACTATCCCATGGTGTCTCATTGCGCTCAATTTATCACCTTCCTCGACGTTGGCCCTTGTCGTTTTTCCGTTGTAAGTTTCCACTATTCTACAGCGATTTAACTAAAAAGTTTAGTCGACCTACTGACAGAAGTTACAAAAAGCTTTATATCTTTCTTTTTATTTTGACCAATCTCAATTACGATTACATATTTCACTGTTACAAGTTATTTTCAATTGATCATAATATTTACTCTCAGAACTACCTGTCTAATAGAGATATAAACTTGATTTAGCTGGAGAGAATAATAAAATAATGAAAGAATGATAAAATAATATAATCATTTGCTTATACATTTACATTAGATACTTTATACTGTAGAATTGTAAACAAGCAAACTGATCTTTCATGATGGGGTAAATATAAAAATTCTTTCTTTACTCGCGATCTTGTATATCCTTATACTATAACTCTACCACGGCTTCTACTGGCAATTATTAACTTTATCGAACTTTCGCCGATTGGATTTCGCGGCAAAACCTCCAATTGAGTGACGCTAAGGCCATCGAAAATAGCCTCCCGTTATTTCCAAGTTAGTTTTCGATCTCGAGAAAACTCGTGGGCGAACTAATCGAGGAAGCACTATCGAAAGAGAAAGACAAAAAATAAAAAAAGAGAATGAGAAAAGCTTTAACTAGAACTGTATTTTACAAAATGGGTACGCATTTGCGCGTGCAGGTCCTGCAGAATCCTGCGACACTCGCCGCGCCTCGGATTTCTCTAGGCTACGTTTGGAAATATCACCCGGGTGCCCTCATGTATCATCTTATCCTTGCTTAACATTGGGTAAACAACAAAAATAAAACGATACACAAGGGAACTCTGGTGATATTTCTGAATGCAGCCTAGGGCATAGCATTGCGCATAACGTGATCAGGCCTGACAAGAGGGGGGGGGGG
>NW_017257331.1:212289-235351 GCF_001594055.1 Mycetomoellerius zeteki
ACATAAATTTTATAAAATCTGCTAAATCTGCCGTTCCTGGTTGGGGATAATACCTACGCGAAATAGGGGCCCGTAATTTTCTTTTCCCGGGCCCGGTTTTTCTCTCTACGGCCCTACACGTGATAGGTCGCATAGTGGAAAGAATATAAGGTGAAACATTGCGCATAATGGCGGTAGCAATACTGGAAATAACCAACCAAATGTTATCCAAATTCACTCTCCTAATACTGCGCATCCACGAGAGTACTTCACCTTATATATTCTTTCCACCATGGTAGGTCGTAGTGTTTCTGCACTTTGCATAGCAACCCTACCTTACCCTACTTCTGTCGTTGCACCGTCACTACATCAGATATATATATATAGAGAGTAAAAAAAACAATAATTATGATTCAAAGACACAAAATTGAGAAAATACAACAAAATTTGCGCGTATTCTGTGAACTAGAAAACTTGACATTTAATTAGTGCATAAAGTGATATATGAATATGCGAGCATTGCCAGGTACCTTGGATTTTTACCTCTACATTCTCTCTTACAAGACAAACTCAATTAACATAATAATAAAATTGTGTTAAGCATCTTGCTTGTTGTATTTGTACACTTGGCAGAGGCCATAATTTCTAATAAAAAAAATATCAACGTTAAATAAAACCTTAATTATTATTTTATACAGAAAATTATAAAATAACCTACGTAATTATCAGAAAGAAAAATCTCAATTAAAGTTAGTATTCTCAAGTAACATTGAAAAATATTCTTTCCGCTTATTTCGTATAAAAGTTTTCTTAAACGATGTCGACATTTTTTTACAGCGTTATACAGGGTGTTTCCAAATTAAATCAAAATCTTTTTCAAAGACAAGAAAGAGCAATTCTTAAAGAATGCATAACACTTACTGCGTCTCTTCTAAATGACGTTCTCTTGCATATTCATACTGAAAAAATATACTAAATTTTAATAAATATTACTTGTTTGAATTGCCCTAACAAAGTAAATATTTACCAAATGTGAACCTATATTTATTTGATACAAGAATCATTAATTTGATTTAACAAAATTTTTTATTGAGTACATATTTATTTACTGTAAGGAAATGTTTGCTTAATATGTACTATTCAAAAAAATATGTATTAAGATTTAGTAAATTTTTTTTCAGTGCATAAAAACTTTAGTCTTCATCGCTAAAACCAAGCGTGCACTTGTCGCATCTAATAGAATAAATTCAAATTACAGAGTACGCAGAGTACCAATAAAATAGACTAATGTGGATAATTGGCGGATGAAATATATTAAGAAAATGACCGGTCGTCCCTCCATCTTTGCGAGGTCAAGAATTATCCGCTCTTATAAGAATGAAAGCCGGATTGTGGTGGCAGGCCAACGACGCACGACGAGTAATAGTCGATAAGATAATTTCCCTAGGGGTTGCTCTCGCGTTCCACTCATTTCCCAACAAGTCATTATTTTATTACGGCCATAGCTGTTTTGATAAAAACAGCCTGAAATTCTACGAATAACGACCGTCCGATAGTAATTATTATTTTTTATTAAGTATTATTTTGTTAATTATAATAAGGCGGATAAGATTGATAATGAATAAAAACGAAAATTTGTTAAGTTTTTTATACCGAATCTGAGAAAGAGAGATTCATGCGTTGCTTTTCTGATAAAAGTAACAACAGAGTAGACGGAAGGTTTTAGATTAAATGATGCACGTAAAAATATAATAATTGCATGGACTGCTTCAACGTGTTTCAGCATTGCCTGTCTCAGAAAGGTAATTGTAACACTTTACAAATCTCCACATCCTCTAATGACAAAGTTCGATAATTCAATCATACTGTAAGATGTGTGAGACCCAATAATATTAAAAATTGGAAATTTTAGCATTGTGGATCTTTATATATATTTAGAAAAATGTCATAAAATTCATTGGAATATATCTCATACCCGAAGAAAATAAGAAAAATATATAAATAACTTCTTTCGCATTAAAAAATATTTCGAAATTCAAGTATTCAACGTTGTCCATTTGTCCAAATTTTCTTTTATCATAATTATTGCCCTTATTATTCACTGCAGATTTCGCAAGAGTTACGTATTACGTTCGCTGTGCAATTTTCAAAAAAATAATCTTGTGAATTCTTTGTTTGCCAAGAACTATTGTATACAACATATACACTACACTGTTAAATCTACAGTGTCAAATTTAATCTAACATGAGTCGCCACTGCTCCTACTAAATATATCATTATTTTTTACCAAAACGATAGTTAAATTTGACTCTATATCGTGTCAATTTGACACTATATAGTATCAAATTGACACTGTATAGTGTAAAATATAACCATTGTTTTAGTATAAAATAACGATATGATTGAGTAGGAGCAGTGGCGACTCACGTTAAGTTAAATTTGACACTATAGATTTAACAGTGTAGATAAGGGAAACACGCGCGTGATAAAAAAAATCACAGCGATATACAAAGGGCGTCGAATGCAACACAATAAAGTATGCTTTTAGAATACGGCGGCAATGTCGGCTGAAAATTGTAATTTATACGGAAAATCGCGTGGCGAGCAAAACCTCGGCGATAAAATTTCACACAGCCGCTGAAATGCCGTACATTTTCTATCTTCGAAACGATGTGTTGCAAAAATATGTAATGTATGTGCGAAGGCAATTTTATTATACAGATAATGCAATTGCTTTCGAGACAGAATTTTGAGAACCTATTGTATTTTGAAGAGAATTAATGTCGCGGAAGGGAGGGGGGGTTGTAATTGAAATTAATTCCTAGTGTAAGTACCCAATGAAAAAATTATAGAAAAATTCAATTTACACTAAAAAGCGAAAAACGTGCTTTAAGATTTTTATTTTAATAAGTTCCTCTAACAATCATCTTAAGATCTCTTAATTTAATATCTACTTTACGTGCTTTGCATAATTTATCTTTTCCGTCGCAACATAGCTTGTAAAGATTTTTCTTTTCCATTTTCTACGCAAATTTGATATTAATTGAACTCTTCGAGATTACTGTATTAATTTAAAATTAAGTTATATATGTATTATTACAGACAATTATCATAAATATTTCTTTCTGTTAAAATATCATAAATATTTCTTTCTGCTAATTATATCATATTTATTAACTCTATCTCTTAATGTTCGTTAAGAACCGGCTCTTTGTAGAACAATAGTTTAACTCTAAACGAACAATGCATAACTCTGTTTTCACATTGGGCCAGGTTGTTCCACGTCGACCGGCCGGCGCGTGCAACAATAGAGAATGGCGACAGCTCGCGATAGTTTTGTGTGGAGTCCCGCGGTATTCAGACGCGTCTCGTCCTCGTTGTTGACGGCGCTACGCGGCGGTGACGGTGACAGAAAAAGCGAAACCGCGGCGAAAAAATGGAGCTCGCGGTCTCTGTGCGATTCTCCACAAGACTCACTTGAGTATGCATTTTATTGACAAGAAAACTCGCCGTATGTCTCTCATTTTAAACTTACTGCAACTTGTAGAATTGTAAAAACGAAAATAATTTTGATTTATTTCTATATCTGTTCCTTCACATACTCAAATTAAATATTAGTAAAAATTTTACACTTACTTTATCATTTCTCTTTCGTAGAAAAATGAATTTAATAGTAATAAAAATGTTCGGAGAATAAATTATGAGATTAGTCATTTTTTAATACGTCTGCTTTAAGCTTTAAACTATGCAGATTTAATCTGGAAACTGTGAGGTATCAATTCCTATATATTAAATTTAAGCATCCCCAGGCGCACCTCGCGATAGTCGTCTCTGCTCAATGATCTATCCGATATCCCGACCGTTCGAAAACTTTCACGGGCTATCTTTGACGTTCGACACGATGAATTCCAGTGATGACCGGCAGTTGTTGGAATGACATCCCGTCAATCCAATAGAAGCGTCACATCGATTCATCGATAAACGAAAGTACATTTTATTCAATCGATAAAGACTCGAAACTTATCTAATTCTGAATTTCTTTTGATTTAATATTTTTAACATAATATATTACATATTAGAAGATAATTGAGATTGTTGAATAAACGAGATAAATGATTTTTACAATCAGTAGTCATCTCCTTTATATAACTTTTGGATTACATAAATCCTACTCGTGTCTCTGATCACTATTTTTGTGTAGACAGAAAAAGAGGGAATCATTATGTTAAACTGCCCTTTCAAAGAGTTTGTTAATTTTCTGTTACGATAACAATGCATTAAAAAATTAATGTTACATATTTTTCAAAGTCCATTTTTTATTCAAACAAAACGAAAGGTCATTGCGTCCGGAAATACGCATTGTTTGATATGACCGTTTCTACTTCGTTTCAGTAGAAAAAAATCAACACGCACAACCATCGCGTGCTCAACCGTATCTACTTGCTCATTATTCTCAGCCTATCGATATGTAACATCGAGGAGAGAATGTCCATGCCAGAAATGCCCTGCAGCAAGGATAAAGTACCGATACTTGAACACTGTCCGAGTATCGTTCCTTCTATCCCGAGATGAGAAAGAGGTAAAGAAAAGAAGAGACAAAGATGGAAAATGTAAGAAAGTTGGGTAGAAACTCTGCTAGTGGGGGTTGAGTGTCGACGAGGGGGTTGGTTGGCCGGTTTAGCTGACGGGCGGGGATGGCTTTAACCGGTCGATACTTCGCGTTCCACGCCGGGGTGCAAGTGAGTGCGGTACAGCAACGGCACAGCCCTGATCTATACACGCACACATACATACATACATACATACATACATACATACATACATACATACATACATACATACATACATACACACATACATACACACATACATACGTACACACATACACACATACACACACACATACACACATACACACATACATACATACACACATACATATGAGTACACACGCGCACACGCACACGCACACGCACACACACACACACACACACACACGCCCGTTTGCACGCAGAGAGAGAGAGAGAAAGAGAGGCATACACACATATAACACATGCATAATCGAGCTACCGATCGATCATAGATTCGTTGCATTTTTTGCATATTATTTTGAATTAAAAATTCTTCTCCGATTATACTTTCACTTATAAAATTTGCTCGTGTTACATTGTGAAGTAATAACTGTGAAAAGGCGGTATCAATTCTGGCTGGCACGAACGACGATGCCGACGCCCTCCGCGGAAGAATACACAGGGTGCTCGGGTTCAACGTTCTCTCTGTTCCGCTTAGCTCGAGCCCTTGGCAAAGATGAAGTCGATAGTTTCTCAAGAAAGTCTATAAAGACTAATTTCATGATAGACTTAATTATTAAGATGCTAATATAAAATGTTGATAAATAAAAATATTTCTCGATAAATTTTCTCGTATAATGCGACATTATTTAGACAGACTGCTATACTCTTTCCATAATACGTATCTAAAAAATCCATAGATTTGCGTGAATTTAAACAAAAAATAAATAATATATTTTTTTTAATGTTTTATAGTTTTTCGTTAATAACAATTTATTGCCGTTTCATTTTCCGAATCTTTCTTATCTTATCAATGTTACAAAAATATTTATCATAACATATCGTATTATATAAAAGCGTATAACCTTGTATTATTAGAGACTGAATTTTTCAAATTAACTACATCAGTAGATTAATTTGCATAACCTAACTATATCAACTGCTATAATAATAAGTATAATAAATAACCGAGTGTGTTACGACGTTCATAAAACGATGTGCAACACTGTCTTAATATAAAGTGACAATTTAAAATACGATATACTTCGACACGATGTAGAATGAACTTATTAAAGCGCTGCCTTATAACAAAGTTTTTGTAGCAAGAAGATCGTTCCTGATACATACATGATAATACGTTTGAGCAACTCTTGGTATATTAACACGAAACAAGAGTATATAAAAGACTCTCTTAAAGAATTATACATTTAAATATATTATTATATCGATAATAAAACGAATCATAAGAAATAGTCTATGTCAGTCTTTATAAATAATCAATTTTCTGAATAACAGACGCTTTTTTTTTAAAAAATTTGAAACATCGAAATAGTATACGCATACACATGAACATATCATACGATTTCATACGATTAGATCTTTTGATGCTGCGCAGAATTGAGCATTATATCCGAGGTCCCGAGAAAAAATGCTAAACAAGTTCTTCCGGTAATTCTACTATTCTTGAGGAGTAGATATTTCTAGCGAAACGGCTCCGAATGCGCGTATTACGCGCGACTTAATATTTCATGACGCAATACATGTATCAGTGTATTTAAAAAGTTTGTGTATTTGATAAAATTCCTGCGACAATAGAAATAATGTCCGCGTAGTAGATTAATCCGCTCCAGTATACTTTCTAGATTACGTAATAGATTATCCTCTTTAAACTGGAATATGATCAGACGCCCGTGAAAATTTCATGCGTGATTTCGCGAAAACGTGAGAAAGCAGTTCGAAGGGGAAAATAAGTCGACCAATTCTGCAAATTAACGGCGCTCACGTTTGCATCATACACATGAAACATAAGAAAAAAAAAAGACCGAGGTAGTCCGAAAGAACTTGAGCGAAAAAAGGTCGAGGTTAATAAAATAAAGATACCGATCGGAGAAATAAAAATCTCGCGCTGTATAACCGTTCCATCATCTTTTTTTATTTCCTCCCGTACATTCTTCTTTGTACCCTTTTCGAATCTTTTTTCATCCCTCGTGCAATCTCCAACTAACATAATTTAATCACATGTATTGTTAGCCTAGCTAGGTTATAAATTGTATTGAGTATCACTGTGATACAGGAAAATTTCGTGACCGACTGTCGACCAAGGTGCAACTGCAGCTTTTCTGCTTGAAATTTACATAAATTAAAATCTATTTATCTAGTTATAGAAGAAACATAAGTACTTTAATAAATTATTATGAGTTTCTCAAATTGTATTTTAGAAAGAAACATTAAGATGTACTTCACAAAAAATAATATTAAGACGCATATTTAAGCATAATATTTACTATTAAATTTAAATGCATGTTCACACATTTCTGTGACGTTAAATATCACCTCTCCTTTTTTTTGTATTCCACATTATTAATCTCACAATTATATTATAAAAAACAAATTTAGGAAAAACTTCATACTATTATTAAACAGTTGTTGCTAATCGGATGTAATAGCCTTATACATATAAAATAAAAAAAAAAGAATAAGAATGATTGTGGCATAAACGAAACCGGTTTGCGCGAAACGATATGTGAGTTAACAATCATACAATCTAGTGCCGTATTATGCTGTACAACGAATCAAAGTTGTCAAAACCCCTAACTTGACTTCTTAAAAAGATTCATCGCCCTTGATTGAATGATTATACGTTGTCAATCACTGCACTCGAAAGACTATACATACCAGTTCGACCAAAAAACTACGATTATCTAATTATACAATATTTTATGAATTAATTCATAGTGAAAATCTTGACCTAATAACTCTTTTGAAAAAAATCTTAATTTAATTTTAATTAAAATTTATTTTAATGAAACAACAGAAACTATTTAATAAATACATAATTTCTTTTTAATGATACTATGTTTCTATTAGCAAAATAAATAAATATATTATTGATCAACAAAAAAAAGTAAAAATTATAAAGTAAATATAAAGCATAGGAATATAATGCATATGCGTGTTATAAAATCATAACACGAAAATAACAGTTGTTAACTTTGCATTACACGAAAAAAAAATTAAAATTGCAAAGGTGTTTCTTTGATAAAATCATGACAACTGTATGATTATATTATTCCATTTACGTAAACGTCGATTAAAAAAAAAACTTGAAACGTCTCGTTTAAAATAGAATCGAATAAGAACGAGTCTTCGCATTTTTGTAGATTGATACCGACATCGATCGAAGAGAGTGCTATTATATATTTTCCACGGGAATTTATTTCCGTCCGTGTGCTTCGTGACATCCGCGGTGAATTCGTAATGTAGTCGCATTGCGACTGCACGCAGTCTCATATTTCAATGAGTGCGCACTACAGTCGCGGGACATATTATGGCAACTCACGAAGTAAATAGAACAGCCAAGCGCGAAACCTGTTGCGATAATTTTTCAACAAATAACTCCTTCACTTGTATAAAGAAGTCATTGATTACTTTATGGTTTTATCGCTATGTGTAGGTACATTGTAAATATATGTGTGAATATGTCCATCATTCATGAGACACATTTTATGATTTTCTCATATTTCGGAACAAAATTCAAGAATATAAGTTACATAAATTTGTAAGGTTTGAAATAAGTTCTGAAAAAGAATTATGAAAAAGTTATGTTAGCATAAAAATGATACACCGGTTATCATTAAGCTTGAATAGTATTTATGCATTCATTCTATTAAGAACCATGTATACTAGTATGTAAATTTAATTTCTTTTTCTTTTTCATTGTTTCTAAAAAGTTAGATATATCAACTTGCATTCTTGATATCACAATCACTACAAAACTATAAGTACTGTATAATAAAGAGAGTGCTCAATACTTGAATCAAATCAATAAACAAATATCCAAAGCGATAATCTACTGCGGCTATACATATCCAAAGTATAAAGAATATGATGTTTGAATTTCTATAAGATAATCATTCAGTGTACACACTTGTCGCTCCATTATGTAGGATAGAGTGGGGCTAGTTGTGACACTTTTTTTTTAAATTATTAATTATAAATCTTCACACAATTATGATAGACTAATGGTAAATGCTTTAAAACGTTGCATATTCATCTGGCTCAATAATTAAGTACTTATAAATCCTTAATATATCTCGTAAATAAGAAAAAAATTACGTTAATTACAAAGATGCAAAGTGAACCAATATGCCCTATCTATAGGGCATGTTGAGCATCCTCGAAGGATAAGTTCAGCCATTAAGATAATCATTTAATGAAGTTATATATTATTAAAAACATGAAAGGATTATGTGTATATTAATCAAATTTTTATTATTTGAATCTCAAATATAATAATTTGTAATATATTCTTTCTTTTTAAATTCTTTGGTTAACAAAATTAGAAAAACTAAAACTTTACTCTTTATAATAATAATTAAACGTAAAATATATATTTAATCGTTAACATAGAATAAAAAGCATTGATAAAGACAGATTTCATTTAAGCAGCTGAGTTTATAAGATTAGTTATGAGATACTAGCCCAACAAGCCCCACATCGGTGTTGATTGAAATACCATCTTGATCAAAAAGTTCTCGGAATTACCACCAGGTGATGCTCTGAGTTAGCTGATTTGAGTTCTGTTTTTTTGGTTAAGTTGCCACATCTATCATTGACATTTCCACCAAATTTTATCGCCATAGCTTGACATTTGTAAAAGTTACGCCGTCTTGAGTACATCTACCTCTGCACGGTTTTCGATTTTTTACAGTTTTAAAAATGGAGTTGAATTTGCAACATCCGTGAATTTTATTGACCAAGAACGAAACGAATACCATCCAACAGCCATCGAATTCACCCGATATGGCTCCCTGCGATTTTTTTCTGTTCGATCGAGTCAAAAAACCACTACGGGGAACGCGTTTTAAGCCGAAAGGAGGTAATGGAAAAATCGAAAACCGTGCAGAGGTAGATGTACTCAAGACGGCGTAACTTTTACAAATGTCAAGCTATGGCGATAAAATTTGGTGGAAATGTCAATGATAGATGTGGCAACCTAACCAAAAAAAACAGAATTCAAATCAGCTGACTCAGAGCATCACCTGGTGGTAATTCCGGGAACTTTTTGATCAAGATTGTACTTTTTTATAACTGAAAAACTGTAAATAAAATAGCAACTTAAACATTAAAGTTAAAAAATACGATAATAACTTATATCCAAAAAAACATTTGATTATTATCAATCGCTTTAATTACTATGTAGACCAAAAAGAATACCCTAATAATTTTACTTTTGATATACAAAAACGAAAAAGTGCACGTATTTGGCTGTTGATAGCCGGACACAGGTTATTGTATTAAGATACAGTAATTTCTGTCTTTGTGCTACATTACGCAAGTATAAATGTATCTATATATATTTTGGTTATTTAGATATTTGCATTTAATCAACTTGCCCCTATGCTCAAATAGCCCCGCTGCTCTACCCTACGATTAACACAATTCGTATTAATCGTATACATGACGCAACGTACAAGAGAGCAATGAACCATGTAACGTTCATAACTAATGCGGATCCCAAGGCGAATCCTAGTCGATCTGCACACTTATTATCACGGTTCATTGCTTTCTTACATAAGAAAAAAATACTCGTGTAAATAAAGCGATGAATGTTGTTTCTAATCTCTTGATCGAGGTCTGAGATCGAGATCCGAGTCATAGCTCTCTTCTTTATATAATCATGTGACTTTGCTAAAAATTAAAGCAATTATTTCCATGCGGTGACTCTTTAGTGTCACAGCAAAGACGAAAGCAAAGTCGGAGCAAGACATCGCTGATGCTTCGCGCTCCGTAGTTTATCCTGCTATTGAAAGTATACTTGGAAAATTGTTAACCACGTTACAGCTCGTGAACAAGCTTACAAATTGAAATCGGTTTTAATGTCGTAAATGCAATTTGACAGAAACTAAACTACTTTCCCAACTGTTGACGCGTTTCAATCAGGCGTGATGGCAAAGTTACTAATTTGAAATCCGCGCAACATGGTTGCTTTGACAGGAGAATATTTTGCATTATTATTAACATACCATGGTATGAGACCATTATAGATGATAAAGCTAGTGTAGCTCTGGTACTATATAAATTGTATTCAGAATCGCGTATGTTATAATAATCTACGTAAATATTCTATATTCTACATAAGAGATTTAATTAAAGAAATTCTTCTTCTAAATCTGTTATAGTTTTTTGTCAAAGACATGATGAACTCTTCTACATATAACATATACACACATGGAATATAGATACAGTTTTTAACATCAGTTCCGATTAGCATATTAGAAGAGGTTGTTGTGGCAAAAATGCTTTCGATGGTTTGCCATTCGAGAGATGTCGAAAATAAAATCATTTGATATGTAAATGAATTTGAACCCGGATCTTCGACACAGGAAAATTCTATTTAGAATTCTAGAGAAGAAATTCTACTTATTAATTGCAAAAAGTAATGCAAGAGTGCATCTTTGCTTACAATTTCTGAATATTATGCGTTGAAGTATCATCTTTCCTTATAATTTCTGAATATTTCTTATTAAATATCCGTTGCAATATAAATAAATAAGAAATAATTAAAATTCTGTTGAAGTAAAATTTTCTAAAATCTCACCGAAAAATAAGAAACACTAAAATTTAATTAAAAATTTTATTAAAAATTTTTGTTAAAAACAGCTTTTAAAAATTGGTTAAAAAATTTTATTACGCAATACATATAAACTATGAATAAAAATGTTCAACAATACTGTAACCTGTCACGTAACATACATGTAAATATATAAATAACATACTTGTCAACCAATCACGATTATTTAAACGGTACACGGCTGTATATGTCTAGGAGAACGTATACCGTAGTATCACGTTCATGAATTTAGACGTCAGGTGGAACCGGGTACGAGCAGTTCGCGGATAGGAATAAAGTTTAACGCCCCAGTTTCCAAGAATATCAGCTGCATTCCTATGACAATGCCTTTCGAATCCGGTAGGAAGAGGTCAGAGAATGAACATACATCGTTAAAGTTGGCGACCTGTCTACTTGATAAGAACATATATTTCCTTCGAAAAGATAAAGAAGATTCGATTGAGAGTACAAACAAACATTACGAAATAAGCATTAAGAATAACTTCCAGGACTTTTAAATTTCAAAAAATTAAAAAAATTTTTAATTAATAAATAAGAATTTTATTAATATATATATATAAGGTAACTCCGGCAAATACGCCGCGCTGGGATTTTACACCGCAGAAGTCAGAAAAAATAGAAATAGTGGGGGTAATTTTTCCGCAAATATTCTGTTACATGCCTTTATGTTATATTAGTGTTGTGTTATGATTTCAGCTTCTTTATTAATACTATTAATATTAATGAAATTATTGTGAATTGAATCGATTTGTCACTGTAATAAGGAACACTATCATAAATTATAATCTACATAAAATGATTACTATAGGGCGTGTAAAAGATAGTGGTTATTTCGTGATACATACGTGTAGAGGAATAAGTAAAGCATGTTTTATAGCAAAATACAAATGCTTTGCTTTCGTATTCTTTGTTTAGTTTGCTGTCTTGTATATTCCATCTGTTTGGAATATACGGCATTTTTAGCGGATGGGATTTATGCCCAAAGCATACAAAGTACGCAGATTGAATTCAGTGCACTAAATGCAATGAATATATTACATGAAATATGTACCTTATGTCATAACACTTGTAATATATGTAGGAAGATTGTAATTATTATTTATTACTTCATATACATATTTATCATTCTTATTCCTTAATAAAACTTTATAAATGTATTTTATAATTTATTATGTCATTTTATGTCTTATTTATAAGCATTATTTGTAAATTTTTCATGAGCCGTACATACCCCCCTCTCCTCCTATGAGCTATATATCCCATCCCTACCCTGTGAGATATAGGGCAAAAATGCAAGGGTTTCAAAAAGTTCATTTCTTAATACGAAAAATAAATATTTTGAATTTCTAATATTTTTTTCATAGTAGTAGACAGTACAAAGTTTTTACTGATATAGTTCGTGTACTTTAAACATAGTAAATAATGCTTAATAAATTAAGTTTTTGATAGGTGCGGCGTATATATCGGAGTTACCCTATATACCATGTATACGAGGGGCACTATTTATATTTTGAGCCTAATAATAAAAAAACAGTAATTTGTCATTGAAAATGACTTTATTGTTTTTCAAAATATTCTCCTTTATGATCCATACACTTTTTGTATTTCTTAAGCATTTGTTTGCACCAATCGACACGAGCATCTTTTTGAGATTTTGTCAGATTATGTGGGATCCAACAAACCTTTTTCACGGCTAAATGATCATGCAATATTTTATATATGCTGGTGGAACCAATGCCTAAGGTTGTCTCAATCTCACAGTATGTCACATGACGATCTTGCATTATTAGTTTTTGCACAGCATCAATGTTTTCTGACACAACAACTGATTTTGGACGACCTTCACGACTTTCGTCGGTGAGCGAACGGCGACCACGATTAAATTCGTTATACCAGCGTTTCACAGTGCCAAAGGATGGGGCTTTATCGCCAAAAGTGGAAGTAAGTTGATCGATGCACTCCTGTCTTGATAATCCACGTCGAAAGTCGTAATAAATCATTGCACGAAAATTTTCACGAGTTAATTCCATTTTTTCGCTGAGACACAATTTTCAAGTGACTGTAAACAATACAAATCGCGCTCAAATAACAAAACGTTCTGAAGAAGGTTAAATGTCAAACTTTCTAGTGGAAACGTCAGATGGCACCTGATAACATTCAGTGTTGCCAGGCTCAAAATATAAGTAGTGCCCCTCGTATATAATAATACTATTAAAATCTTTTCAAGTGACACCGTGAATATTCTGTCAAGTGCTTCAAGCTAAAATAGTTATCCAATCGTAGAGATTCAAAGATATAAAAAATCGTATATAAATTACATCATCTATACCTATATAAAATTCCTAATAGCACACGGAAAAAACAGTATGGTTGGTCTGCACAGAAATCTGGTGATGCCGACCAGGTTAAATAGTAAAATATGGAGCAACTATTTATGTGGTTGCTCGAACCATAGTATAATGGTTAGATTATGTTGCAGCAATGACGGCATTTCACATATACGTATTTTTAATTGTAAGCGTGGTGAGTCGCTTTTGCTTTTTGAAATTGCAACTTAATTTATAGCATGATGTAACAAGAAATTCTTATTAATTTAATTCTTATTATTATACATCATACTTTATGATGTCACGATTGACGCAACTATACGGATATATAACTTATCCATAGTAAATGATCCCCCAACCAAGTTTTGGTTGTCATAACCAGATCGCGCCTAACTACATTGATGTAGTTGACACATCAAAGTAAATAAATCATATCAACACCATACACATTCCTATCACATAAAAATAACTCGGATGATGTTTCTATATTGCTCACAACTAAATATTTTTAATTATGTGAACTATATCTTTTTTTTCCGTGCACATTTAAATCTTTCGTAAGTTGAAATTAACCTCGAATTTCATAAATCATTTCTGGTATATAAGAGAAGATAATTTATTTAAAATTCTTAATAATATATAAAAGAAGCACAATGATTATCTCTCGTAATTATTTAGCTCGTTTCGCTTCTCTTTGTAATGTTACCATACGAGCTCTTCGACCGCACTTTCTCCTGCAGTAGTCTTTGATCTATTATTTAAGCGTCGTATTCCACCGCATTCAAACAAACGGCAAAGAACTTTATCGTTCTCGGAGGATGTCGCTCGAGGATAAGCGAGGACAGCAGGCGAAACCGCATCTCGAGAGAAACGGGAGGAGATCGAGACGTGTGTACAAGTCCATCGCGTGCGCGTCCCCTTCTTTCTTCTTCTCCCAGCGGTAAAGTAATGGACCTTGGCATCTCTTACACACACGTATACGAGAATGCCATTATTTTTAGATCACACGCTCGCGCTTGTCACTCGCTAAAATCGCGGCAAAACCGGATTACTTTTCGGAAACTCCAGAGTCGTTATCCTACTGTTAAGTTCGTGACGTTCTGACCTATACCCGAAAATTCGAAAACTTCTTCGTGACATTCCATTCGTTAAATCTATAATATTTTCCAAAGGTTTCCTCGAAACATTCCAAGTTTCAAAATTTGTAATCTAAACTTATTTCTTTCTCTTTGTGGTGTATATACCTACATAATTATTATTTATCATTACAAAAGAACAGATGAAATATTAAAAGATTTTCATAACATGTATATTGATCATCACTATCGTTTATTAATTTCTCAAGTTAAAGAACAATTATTCATCGTCTCAAAATAAAAGAGATTAATTAATGTTCTTTTTATCGAAGATTTCATTACTCCAATGTATCACAACATTCTTAAAGAAAACGCGATGTACCTAATATTATTCGTATGTCAAAATAATATTTTATTTGCGACCATTAGAAAGTTACCGCATTTCATTTACATACGTTGATATTCACATCTGTAGTAAATTCTTTTAATATCAGATACAAATAGAAACTGTACGAATACACGTGTGGCCCGGTCGGTTGTACAATATTGCTACGCGTCAACTCTAAAGTCGCGAATAGATGTTCCGCAATCGAAAGATTAAAAGAACTGGCTTCGATATAAATGCTCGTGTTCACGGCCCACCATGTCTGAAAATAAGTTCGCCTTCGATCCGAGGCCCCAGAAATAATATTCGTGAGATGGAGGCAATCCGGAGCGTTGAAATGACTCCATGGAACTACTCGATCTTTTCGATGCAAAATCTACTGATTGACTTTGATTGATTTACCGAACGAATCGTGCTAATAAAATGCAATCGACCATGTATATATATATATATATATATACAGATGTATATCTGCAAGAAATACGAAAGCGTCTAATAAAAGATATTGCGATTTTTATTCCACGAGTAACATAGAAAAAATTTTTTAACTTGCTCAATTAAAATTAGTTAAATTCAAATTAATTATCGCACTAGATACAACGCTAATATTAATCTTCGAAAGATAATAAAATAAAGATAAGGCAACTTTGAAAAAGTTTTTTAACTATCTTAGGAGAGGGTCGTAGAATATTTTTATTTTTATAATGTAGGTATGACAAAATGTAAATGATGATTAGCACCATTTTCAAGTTTTCCAAAGTTTCCACGAACGAAAATCATTAATCATTTGTGAGAGAGAAAGAGGAGAGAGAGAGAGAGAGAGAGAGAGAGAGAGAGAGAGAAAGAGCAATTTCCACTTTACCGCGTGAGATCGATCTGCATAATCGACGATTGCCAGCGCGTACAAAATTCGCGCGCGCGCATCCTAGTTTCTAAACAATCCATCTCAAACGCAGTGGAAATAAACGCACGAGACGCTAAACGCGCATCGATTGTTATTACTGATAGTACTCTCGCCAGCCATATATACATCTTTTGAATACGCAATAACCAATGCGATTATCCCACGCGTTGTCTATCGGCACTCGATACGTTCAATTACATACCGCCTCGTTTGATTATTCACACAACTTCCGTATACACAGTTTTAAATGTCACCTCGCAGAATTGCAACGTTATATCGATTAACCCGTCGAGCTGCGAGCACCGCGCTCAGATAAACAATTAGTTTTCTCTTAGGACCAAGGTACCATGAAGAATAAAAATAAGATACAAAGAACAGGACTAAATATAAAAATCCAAGCCCACGGTAAACAGTTTATCGATACATAAATCAATGCCACAAGAAAAAAGAATCAAGAAAAAATAAGTCAAAATTTTTCTGCTATATATTTTAAAAAGTAAGTTTCTAAAGAAAAAAACGGAAAATTCTGTATAAGAATTTGACAAAAACATATGGCATTTTTTAGATCAAAATCAACGATAATTTTTCTTGATACAACCACTTGTGGATCAATGCCCCAGCTCGCTTATCCTATTGAGCACTGTTCGAGAACTATTAGAGTTAAACGACTTGGCAACTATATAAATCTTTGCATAACAAATTTTCACTATATTTGAATTCAAAATCACTTCTAAATCTCGAAGTTACCAAAGCCCTACCTGTTGGAAAACCTGTTGGTTTATTTCCATGAAAAAATACCGTGCCTTCCTGTATAAAATTTCCGCATGTTGAAAATGTTTCAGTGAAATGAAAAATTCTTTCAAAGGATAAATTATTCTGTTGAATAAATGTCTATTCAGCATTCGATCGCCGACTTTAATTTTTTATTTATTATTCATAGAAGATTCAATCATCTGTCAATAAAAAGAAAAGCGAAAAAGAAAAACGAATCGTGATATTTTGTAACAATAAAGCTAACAATAATTAAAAACAATGCTTCATTATTTAGTAAAAAGAATCTCAAAACTATTATATTTACTAAAATTTTCAAAAAATCCCAAATTACATATAATTATAGAAAAGTAACTAATAAAAAATTGAGAGCTTTATCACACACTGAATAAACTAATAAAGATTCGTATCAATAAACAAATTAAAAAATTCAAAACTTGAGGCAGATGAGACACGCGATCTTTTAAGATTGCAGACTTCAACTTGGAACTGTCGTTGTCATCGCATTCATACTCGCACCATCACGATGCGTGATTGCCGGCAGGTAAACTCTATAATAAAATAGAGATACGTTGAGAGAGAAATAATGGAACTTGACGTATGTCTTTGCAGAGCGGCATGGTCTCATTAGGGCGCTTAGGGGGAAACAGCCGTGTGACTGTGAGGTCAGCAGACGATGAAATTCCAAGCCGCGTGCTGCATAGTTCTGCAGGGCCTATTTTCGTCCTGTGCCGCTTGCTATTATTAGTAACACTGCCGCGCAAGGAGAAGGGTACCCGGAAAAGGGGTAGAAGGGTAAAGAACGCAAGAGAAATGCTATAGTAAATAGGTTTCTCGCGATTCCTTAACGTCGTGCATAAATTGCTTGCATGTGTAAACGTAGCACTTCTGATTACTCGAAATAATAACAACAAAAAGTCGATTATTTAATTTTTAATACATTTAACTGCAAGTTGTATTTATCAATCCGTAACTCGATAAGAGAAGAGAGTTACAACATTCTTAAATTACTTTCTATAAAATTTCTTAAAATGGAATCTTAAAGTTAAATTATATAAAAAAGTTTTAAATGAATGTGTTATAACGCTTGTACATTATACGCTTATGTACATTATACGTATTAATTTATTAATTTAATATTAATTTAATTTATAATTATTATAATTATTATATTAACTATTATAATTTCAATTTAGTATTATAATTATTATAATTTAAAAACTTATATGCTCTGAAAACATATTTCCTGAAGCAAATGATTTTATATGTAGATGTATACATACGTATATAGATTCTACACGCATGTCGATCGCGCTAATCAAAATAATGAATAACTAACCCTTGACACATATTTTTACTTATTCCGTAGGCACTCCGAATCTTTTTTCCAGCCCAAGTTTTCTTACTGTGTGCTCTAGGCTTTCGAAAAATCTAGAAAAATTCAGGATTACTTTTCTACTAATTATTAAAATACTTCTACTACATTACCAAATAGTCATTTAACTCAAATGTTAAAACCTTTATTTAATAAAAATTGAAATTTGTGTCAAGAAATTTGAGAATATGACGCCTGGGTCATAAAAGATCCAGTATACATGTTTTAACCTACAAAGGGTTAAAACATGCACTTCTCTTGATTTCTTGAACTCTGCACACTAAAATGATGATAATAGCGTGGCTGATAATAGTGTCATGCTAATGCACTCTATATTTATAACTGAACTAAATTATAATTATTATAAAAGAGAAAAAAAGAATGCGGAAGCTCGATTTTGCCCGCAAGTATGGCTGCATTTTCGCAAAAACGCATTCTAACCGAAATTACGTAGGAAACATTATTACTCTGAATATAATAAAAAATGAAATAGGAATTACTTATTTCATATCTACTAATTATTTGCAAGTGTTTATATAGCATTATAAAGCGATATACTAGTATGCATATAGAAAATTATTTTCTATCGCATAAGAGAATTACATAATAATTTCTCAAAATATTAATATTAAAATATATATATGTATATAAATTTCAAATCGTTTGTCAAAATTAAAATATGACAATAACGAAAGATTTCTATTTTGAAAAAGTAAGAACTATCAAAGTAGCATTCACGGAATTAACTTGCGAACTAGCCCAAGTATATCAAGCAAAGTAGAGCACGTTTGCATCGACCTCCTTCGTCACCACGCGCTAATATGTTAACCTATTAATCGATATCTTCTTCCTTGCGTTTACGAGGTTATAATACTATAATGTATCTGCTATGCAAAACATGCAACAATTCCACGTGTCATCATTGCGCATTTGTACGCATTGTATCGTTGCGCGCACGTGTGTCTGTATGCGATAAATGCACCATCACCCACGTATCACATGAAAGAGCGTCACGTTAGAAATATCTCTAGGGAAGACCCTCTCCGGTAGACACGTGGAGGACTGCCCTCCCAACCGAACCGAGTACGAACCAAACCGAATATGGCCGAGTTCTAATGGCTGAAGAGACGTAGCGAGAATAAAGAAATATGGTCCGAGTACAGGATACCTCGATACCCCCTTGCCTCACCCCTTTAAGAAAAGTAACACCGTAAATGAGCAATTTTTATAAGTACTCTGACTGATGTAATTATAAAATTAAGAGGTTGTTTTCTTGTTATATACAGTAAACAGAAAGGTTATGACGCACAGAAAAATATAAGGCATAAGCAATAAGCGAATCGATCAATAGAAACGTAAAGCATAAATAACGTAAAATCCAATATGTTGACTTGCTTCCTGCTTAAGTCTTTTATGCGCCGTAGTCTTAATTCATCAATCGATCTGATATTTTTCTAACTAAATATCCCCACTTAATGTTCATCTCATTAATTATAATCATTTTCATTCCAGTACTGCAGTGAATTAAACTTAATTGCAAGAATGGTTCTCACTTTGTGAGAACTTATCTTGAATATAATGAATCAAATTAATATTTCAGAGAGATATTTTCTTGTAATGAATCATTCCATTAAAGATAACTCTTCGCGTAACACATCATTATATTAAACAACTTCCTGTAAAGTTTGACTATATCAAGTTACATGCTCGTGCCGCTAAAGTTTAAATGATTCTCTACCGAACGTCAAATAGCCGTCTCTTGTAATATTCATAACCTACAGAGTAGACTATGTAAAATTTAAATATTCCGAGATTCAATATATGTATTTGCAGCAGTGAATCATGATCAACGAAATATTTGCGCGTTGAAAACACATCAACATGTCGGTCTCCAAGTTCCAGTTTTAGAGGGAAATCACGTTGGTGCGGTCGGCTTGCCAACTGCCTAATTTCCAACGTTCAACGCGGAGAGAAGATGCGGAAAGAGCCATTGCGGGCACACTGCAATTCACCGCAGCCGGTCGGTCGTTTGCTTAATAGCGAATCAAAGCGCATGGCGCGTAAGTACGCATTCCGGCGCATAATAATTGCGAGGCATTAACCGGCACTGTTAATTAATCGTCGGCCGTAGCGGCGATATCCGGCGATGGTCAACGATGTTTGGTCAACGGCCGCGAAATCTCGTTAAATGCACGACGAACAACCGAATATCTCAGTACTCTCCTCCCTGCCTCTCTTTCTCTCTTACTCTCCCTCTCATCATACTGTCATTCGACATCGAATCGACCGAAAATCAAGTTCTCTCTGTCCTGTAGTTCTCACTTCCTCTCCTAACGCGATGTATCTACGTACGCTCGGTTCACCCGGTTCACCCGGTTCACTCGAATCGAGTTTCCGACCGGCATGGCATTACGCAAACTCTCTCTCTCTCTCTCTCTCTCTCTCTCTCTCTCTTTCTCTCTCTCACCCGCAAGATCGATCCTACGACGTTACCGTAATGACTAGCGTCGCGGTGTCAGCGCCGCCGCGCCGTCGCAAAAATCGAACGAGAAAAAATTATCAAAGTAAATCAAATAAGAGGATCATCACTGATATGTACAGACACGTTCCTTGATAAGTCGTCGATTATTATTTCGAATTTTAATAATTACTCGATCGTATAAGACTAGAAACATAACGAAACCGTAACTATCGTTAATCTGCAGTGAGCGGATTTGCGCTTTTCTTGAACTTGAATTTCAAAGATTTAATTAAGAGACTATGTAATAGCAGATGTTTATAGTTTAACGGATTATAAGTAAGTCTACTAGACGATAATTGGAAATGCAATGTGTGTTATACGATTTACAGGATACCAGGTGTAACTACGACTTCGGTGAGATTTAATTCTAACCTAACTTGGAATAAAATTATATCCACACTATGTACCGGTCCGTAGTAAAACGCACATTCATCATTCGCACATTCAAAGACTCAATTTCAATCGGCAATGCGTCTTCGCACATGTTTCTTCGTTTTTTAAATCGTAAACTAAAATTATTTATTTTCCATTGAGCGAAACGACGCCTATAGTGGAATTCTGTAATTCGTTATGCAGTCGTTACGAGTTCATAACGACAACTGCGCAGCTTTTTTACCGTATAAAATATCTGCGCAACTGTTCCACTACTGGGGCCGAACGGCGGCTTCGGACTATTATGATTGTCCTTGTTTGCAGCTATTGCAAGTCTCGTTCGCGTACGGAGGGCAGTCTGCAAAAGCCTACAAAAATTTCTTGTATCAACGCAAACGTTTAGTTTCCCATGCAAACCGTAAAAGCGGTATTGAGACAGAATAAATAAATAAACAGCAAAGCACGCAAAGAGACGCCGAAGCAAAGAAATTCTCATTCCGTCGCGCTGTCTAACGTATGCTCCTTTACTTGTTCTCATCATCGTTGTCGTCGTCGTCGTCGTCACCATCCCAGTCGTAATAATTGCACAAGGTCGACCGAAATATCATCCGGATAAATCGATATCGACAAGCTACAAATCGTTCAAGGCGAGTTTATTACTCCTTTATTATCATTGCCATCGTCGCCCGGTCGTGCATCGAAGATAAGACAATCGAACGCAATTTGCTTCCTTCGCGTCTTATCTCGTGAGAGAAAATGAATTGTAGTTTAAATTAGCTTATTATTTCTTAAGCTAGTTTGATGCAAAAGTTTCTATTTTTCTACGTTTCCTTCTCTTCTAATATCATGTATCCTAAACTCGAAAATGTACATATTTTAAATTTCTTAGAATTAAAATGGTAAGTCTATTCTGAACTTACAAGAAATCTCCAAATTTTCAATTTCAAAAAAGACAAATGTCCTTTCTCCTCTTTTTAACATTTTATTTAATATTTATATGGAATTATATTTATATACACCAAGTACAGAATTTAACATATATTCAAAGATCCAAAGTTCAATTCGTTTCGAAGCAAAATTTAATATATTGAAAGTCCTTCATCAGGTGATCGCTTCATTATGTGGTAAGGTAAATCAAAAATTTACAACGGATCGATTTATACATTTTATATATTTGCCGGCAATCTCGAAGATTTCTCAAGGAGACAAATCGTAAAAATAACGAGGTTCGCTACGAACTCGGTTTAGCGTTTACCATTTCTAAAGGCATTTTTATTCTCAGCATGATTTCAAGCTCTTCCGCTTTATGGCATAATTTTCGCGATTTCTGAAAGAAGGAAGAGCGAAAATATGCTGTACGGCAAACGCGAGAAAATGTTTGTCGAGACAAAATTTTGAGTGCACGCGAAAGCGAATATTTTCTAGGAAACTTCAACAAAAAGACCAGAAAAGAGACAGAAAACTCGAAGAAGGCTGCAAAGGGAAAAAGGTTGCATCATGCTCTGTACACGCAGAGTACACATCAAATGTAATTACACCTAGGGTCTTTAAGAACAAAATGAATATAGCAAGATAAATATTGTAAAATAAAAACTTCCTGTATACACTACTCAACAAAAATAGAGAACACTTTCGAACACGCTCAAAATTGCACAATATTCAGAACACCATAACTCGGTCAAAAATCGTTGCAGAAAATAAATCGAAAAAGCATTTTAAAGCGTGAGATCTCTACTTTTCAAATCGATAATCGATATTTCAATTTAATCGATCGTTCATGGAGCTACACGAATACAAATGGATATCCGTCAAATTTGAAAATTTTGATCAAATTTTACAAAAATGACATTTTTACTTCAACGTTCAATAACTCGGTGAAAAAAAATCGTAGAACGATCAATAAAAAACCAAATTGAAGGTAAAGATTC
>NW_017257331.1:235481-236003 GCF_001594055.1 Mycetomoellerius zeteki
TCGATCAAATTGAAATATCGATTACCGATTTGAAAAGTAGAGATTTCAACCTTTAAAATGCTTTTTCGATTTATTTTCTGCGACGATTTTTCACCGAGTTATGGTGTTCTGAATATTGTGCAATTTTGAGCGTGTTCGAAAGTGTTTTCTATTTTTTGTTGAGTAGTGTATATGTATATATATATATATATATATACAGGTATATACATATATATCACAGTACAAATAGTATTTTTCTGTCCGGCCAACTTTACCTGTCAACTTTTAGCTTACAATTAAATAAAATTTATCTCAAGATTATCTTCTTTTTCATTATCAATAAGACATCTTAATTATATTCCTTATTAATTTAATTTGCGTAATCATGTTACTTTTACTGTTATATACAGGGTGTTTCCAAATTAAATGGCAAAACTTCGGGAGCGTGTAGAGGAGTAAAAAACTAAGAAAAAAAGTCCTATAGACATATGCTCGTTTTTGCTCCGTTTCAGAGAAATCGAAAAAAAATGTTTACATTTCTTG
>NW_017257331.1:236149-241274 GCF_001594055.1 Mycetomoellerius zeteki
GTTTTTTTTACCTGCAAGATTAAATGGGGACCGTTTTCTAAATTTCTTGGAGAATGAATTTTCTGACTATTTAGAAAACATCCCATTACAACAACGTACTGAAATGTGGTTTCAATTAGATGGATGCCCTGCTCATTACAGCAGAGTCGCTAGAACCTGGTTAGATAGAAAATTCCCACAACGATGGATTGGACGTGGAGGAGCAGTACATTGGGCAACTCGTTCGCCCGACTTAACGCCATTAGATTTCTATGCATGGGGTACTCTGAAGCAAGAAGTTTATTCTTCGCCTATTCAATCAGAGCAACATTTGAGAAATCGTATCGTAGCTGCAGCGAACAGAATATCGCAAGAACAGTGCCTGGCTGCTACAAGAGCCGTGTTTGACAGATGCAATGCTTGTATTGCTGCAAGAGGTGCACATTTCGAACAAAATCTTCATTAAAAAGTTTATAAATAAAATAATTAAAATAATAAATTAAATATATTTTTTTCTTTTTTCGTGATTTCCTGCGAAACAAAGCAAAAAGGAGCATATGTCTATAGGACTTTTTTTCTTAGTTTTTTACTCCTCTACACGCTCCCGAAGTTTTGCCATTTAATTTGGAAACACCCTGTATATGATAGTACATAACTATACTAGTTACACAACTATACTACACTATTAAATCTATAGCGCCAAACTTGACCTAATTCTCTCTCTCTCTCCGACTCAATATACCGTTATATTATTACTAAAACAACGATTAAATTTGACACTATAGATTTAACGGTGTATTAACCCATATTTTATCGATCAACTGTACAAAATATTCGAAATTCACGAAATATCGGTAACTGTCAAACAAAATAGTCATTGAGATATGGATTGACTAAAAGAATAATTGCGGAGGGGGAGGGGTGGCAAGAAGAATTAATAGACCATACCGTCATGTATGATCTTGGCGGTATGGAAAATATATACACACGGTGAATCTTGGAAACAAGTAAATCGTCGTCGGCGCCGCAAACGTCGATAGCGCTACTTCGTGCGACGGGAATTGGCATTTTCCTCCGTAGTTTTCGATAGAGCCAATATTTACCCACAGTCTTAATGTCAGCGCCGATCGTTGCCAAGATCAACATTCGGATCGGTTTGACTGTAAGCGGCTTCTCACGTCGAAGCGTCGAAGATCCGAGGATCGAAAATCGGTGGAATATATGGACACGGATATACCTATCTTTATATCACTTTACATCGATAAGACGTGCAGATAACATAAATTATACGATACATACCTACACTGAAAAAAAAGATTGGCTGCTGCAGCAAATTAGATAAAATATGGCATAGCATTTTTAATTGGTTGCAGCAGTTAATTTTTGGTTGTGTTAGTCTATCGGAATCCTATACTGACATTGCAGATAGGCTAACGCAACCAAAAGCTGCAGCCAATTAAAAATGCTATGCCATATTTTACCATCTAATTTGCTGCAACAGCCAATCTTTTTTTCAGTGTATATTCGTAATTATCTTTGTATATTCGCGATACACGTAAATATTGCGTAAATAAAGGTTTTACTTCAACAACAAACAAATGAGTATGGAGTATGGCGCCTTTTCCGCGAGATTAGTCGCAACTTCGTACAGCTACGGGATTCAGGATGAAAATTACTTCCACGCATTATTATTTTTAGAGAGAACGAAATAAAATACGCAACATATACCCACTGAATCTAATTTCACAGTAATTTAGTTTATAAGGATCCTGTATTAAAGTTATATTCGACTCATTGCATATGCATCACATTTCCTGAATCAATTTCAAGGAAGATATCGCGTCTACTCGAATAATAAATGTTGACATCTGTTCAGCATTTCATATTTTTGTCATTTTGTCATTTATTCTTTTACACTCTTTTTAGCTCAATGAAAAACGTGAAAATCCTGATCAATTATCAGCAATTTCACTTTTAAGTGAAATTTTTGCAAACCAAATATCTACATTTTGTACGCAAAACATACGAAAAGTATCTACTGGATCAATATAATTGCGAAAAAATGATTATTTACTATATGGAAAGAAACACGTAACTGTTATCGATATTTCGATATTTGGAAAAGAGAAAATCGCTATGTACCCCAATTCTATAATTCTTAACGACTGTTCGGTATCGTTATATTGTCGCTTTTTTACCATATGTATAATATTTAACAACGACAATATAACAATGCCGACTCTGTCGTCAAGAGTTACAGAATCGAGATAGGTACTGCAGAGGATTATGCTTGCCAATTATCATACATTCACGTAAGGAAATCAATAATTGGTAAGAAACAATAAGTCACCGTCCTCAATGTAGCGTCGTTCTTCTGAAGAGATACCAAGGACTTTGCGCGCCGTTCGTGAATTATTCAACGAATGCAGGAGGCGAGGGAAATGTTTTGATTATGCCGTACCACGAATGCACACACACGAATACAAATCTCTTACATGATGTACGTGTGTCTCGCACATTAAATGTATGCCACACATCTTCGTAAAACCGAATCCAGATCCAGCAAACGTGAACGTGAACAAACATGAATGAACAATTTGCTTTAATGCAGGCAAAAAGTATCAACGTTCACACTCTCGTTGAGGCAATTAAATTATTCATCCGTATTTGATCGCGCTCATTTGTTTAGGCCCATTCTACAATCCATCCCATGTCGGAGTCAAGTAGCGTCAGTCGTTAACAATAATCATACAACGTATTATAAAATGATCCTAGTGGACCCAACTTGAGGCGCATATTAATATACATATAACATACAAGGTGTTCATAAAAAAACCATTCAGGATTTATATGACAGATAGTACACCATATTGAGTAAAAAAGCCACAGTGAATATAGGTCGAGAGCTCAACCGTTTCTGAGATAGAAACAATTTTGTATGTTAGTATCATAACTGACTTTT
Organism: Mycetomoellerius zeteki; assembly: GCF_001594055.1. NCBI lineage: Eukaryota > Metazoa > Arthropoda > Insecta > Hymenoptera > Formicidae > Mycetomoellerius > Mycetomoellerius zeteki. Next base: position 239,091 of record NW_017257331.1, read on the forward strand.
TGTCTCTTCTACATGTTGCATACGACGTGAAAAGAGAGAAATTGAGATAAGTACCACATTGATAGCCTATTTGGGAGAATTACAGGTCCAATGAGCTGATCTCCCATAATGCCCATCCAATCGCAATAGCTGGTTCATATCAATTTATTGATATCGATTTCCGGTGAAATGTTTCATTATAAAGCGTGTATGGAAATTGAATGAGAACATTCAGAAATTGTGTATAAACACTAAGGTAAACCTTCACGTCGCATACGACACGTAGAAACCAATAAGTTAGAGTTATGATATCAACATACAAAATTATTTATATTTTAGAAATGGTTGAGTTTTCGACCTGTTTCGATATGTTTATTAAGGCTTTTTCTACTCAGTATGGTGTATACTATCTACCATATAAATGCTGAACGGTTCTTTATGAAAACCCTATACATATAGACGAGCGCGATACCATAGAACCACTCGAAATCTAATACACTACAATAAGCTCAACAAGTTTAAGAACATATAACTAATTACGTTGAAAATAATATAATTAAAAATTAATATTCAAATAATATTCAGAAATATATGTTAAATTAATTTCAGTTTAATTTTTGCGAAATACATACTTATAAAGCAGAAAATAATTCCGTGATAGAGTGATACAGTTAAAATATATAATATATACGTAAACATAATTTCTTTTCATATTTAAATTTTAAATATATAAGAGACTTCAATTTTTTTTTTAAATCTTAATTTAATTGAGCAAAATTGCAAAGAAAATTGCCTGATGTGAACACATTATACACGTATACGAACAAGAATGTATCTACACAAACACATCGGGATTTGACTCTTTCACATTCTCATGTATCATGGTAAATATTCCAAAACGACTGGCGCTGATTGCGAAATCTACGGTGCTTCGATTGAAATTGAGTGATGCACCGGTAAATGCACGCGGGAATATGACACGATGATTGCCATGTGGGAAATGTGAAGAAACAGTTACGAATAATGGCATCAAAAAGCGCGATGGGAAAATCGTTTTGTACGAGAAAATCCCGTAAATTCTCAAAACATCATCAAATATTTGCGTTTTAAACGCGTCTATAAAAAATTAAGTATCCACTTTAATACATCGCGTTTGTCATAAAATATTTGTCAATACCTACGACAAAATATCTAAATAAAATCAGCATGATAAATTATAGAATCATCTTTCTATTTACATTCCTCTTACAATTAATTCTTAAAAAATTTTTTTCTCTATTATAAGTATTATATCATCGTTAGTGCCACAATTATTATATGATTTCTACAAATCAGCTAATTCAATAGGAAATTCAAATCGCAATGTGTGTAGGAAAATAGGTCAAATTTAAAAAAAAATAGCGGAATATATCTATTTACTCTTCGAGTTATGCTTTAATTTATTAAAAACCATGACAAGTATTATAATACGCAAAGATGTCTCTTCGCAGTATAATATAATATTTACGCGCGAGAATTAGCGCGGTTGACCTTTCTGTTTCGCATTTTTTTTTCAAATTTCTCATCAGGTCTGTCTCATGAAAGTCGATCTCGTTCGTTCAAACTTTACGTAGTTCATTCACATGACAATACACTCAGCCATTATTACGAAGAAACACGTAATCAGTTGTTGCATGCCAAACAAATAGATATCCATAGAGTCTTTCTCAAATATTTTCTACATAAACAAATTTGATGTTAATATGCTTGCTTAATATATTCTGTTTGAAAAAAATATAAAACGGAAAGGTCGACCGTGCCAGGTTTCGCGAATATAATTATATTATACTTTGGAATTGCAGAGAAATCTTTGCGTATTGTCATACTTCTCCACGGTTTCTATATATTAAATTAAAGCAATATAAGAACGGAAAAGAGACATTTCATCGCCTCCTCTTAAATCTGTCCTGTTTTCTTACATTTGCGATTTGAATAATTACTTCCAAGTTTAATAATACGTATGTTTACAATAATTGACATACATACAAAGTAGTATTGTAAAATATATTTCGAACATAATAATTTATCGATCTATATGGCATATTTCACTTTTTGAGAGATTCTGAGTGTGTACAATCACAATATGTACACTGAAAAAAAGATTGGCTGCTGCAGCAAATTAGATGGTAAAATATGACATAGCATTTTTAATTGGCTGCAGCAGCC
>NW_017257331.1:241536-244502 GCF_001594055.1 Mycetomoellerius zeteki
AGCCAATTTTTGGTTGCGTTAGTCTATTCGCAATGTCAGTATAGGATTTCGATAGGCTAACACAACCAAAAATTGACTGATACAACCAATTAAAAATGCTATGCCATATTTTACCATCTAATTTGCTGCAGCAGCCAATCTTTTTTTTCAGTGTATAGATATTGTGACTGTCACTCCCAGTCACAGCATAATATCGTTTTCTCTTTTATGGAAAGCGACCGTTATATCGGATGAATTAAATCGTTATACGATTAATATGTCATTAATATAGAAACAGCAATATTAACTGTTTACTGTTATAAGTGGGAGAAAATATTCGACGATCCGACACACTACATACGGATACGGTTATTATGAGTGGACAGAGAGAAGCTTTTTTGAAAAGCGAAACTATTATTGGAGTGCGGGTAGTCTAAGATTCGATTATACATATAGTATATCTTCAAATGAAAATAACAAAAAATGAGCAAATTTACTAGAATATAATTTCATTGAACAATACCTAGCAAATTTGCTTACTTTTGTCATTTTCACCTTATTTCAAGCTACACAATCGATTCCCTGAGCGTGTGCTCTAAGGATGTTCCAATCTCTATGTGTATTTATCGAAAAGAAATATTTTCGCACTAGTTTTTTTAATTTAAGGCAACTCTGCCTTAACTACTATTGTAAAAAAATGTATTACGTAATAAAAATAGTTTTTATTCGATGAAAAAGATATTGAAATTAAGGTCCGGTTTTTCATTATTTGATTAACTTGTGGTTTAAACTTAATCTCACTTAACTCGATAATAATGTAAAAATTATATTGTTCTAGCTACAATTAATCACAAAATTAAGTTTTGTAGGGTGTGATAGCTTTAATAGTTACTACGAAATCATCAATTTAATGATTAACGATAGCCAGAAAAAAACAATTTTTATACATTATTATCAGGTTGAGCTTAACCACCACAAGTTAACCAGAAAATTAAAAAAACCGGGCCTAAAAGGACTAATGTAAAAAAGTCGGTTATAGGCTGATTCATCCTTCTCTTGCAAAACAAGTTCGAGCCAGATACAAAGTGTCATGTTTTGATAAAAAAGGATTGTGAGAATATTCGCGAATGTCGACATACACTCTGCTTCGAAATGACTTACAATTAGCAAATATTGAAGGGTTGGTTCTTTAGCGGAAAGCGCGCATCAAGTACAAACTACAAAGATGTATGCATTGGCATGCATTTGAATATTAATTTGTTACTTCTACCAAATTTTTCTTGTCCCGGCATAAAACGATAAGTATCAAGGAGCGAAGAATCGATGGAAATAAATAGTTGGGAAACGCTAGCCTGTATTAGAGATTCACAAATAAATTAAATTTAACGTAAAAAATCTTATTGAAAAAATCAATAAAGAATATTTTTAGGAAAGAAAGAGAGAGAGAGAGAGAGAGAGAGAGAGAGAATGCTTTATTTCACAATACACACAATCGCACAATTATTCAAATTGACAGCTGTATACATATTTAATCTTTCAATAAAGCTACACCAGCTATTAATTAGAAGTTATTAATTATAGATTAACGGGAATTAAGCATAATTTTTAATAGAAATAATAATTCAGCTTGTGCATTGCAAAAGTAGCGCATAATTAAAAATTTTTCAACGAGTGATTTAAGCGCAATGAGATCGCGCCGAGGGAGGATCTAGTAACTTTTAGGGATAAAACAGCATGCAACCACCTGCCGTCGCTCGTGCCACGAGGGTGGAGGAAAGCAACGGGAGATGGCGAAGAGAAGGAGGAGAAGAGAATGGAGAAACGCGAGAAAGGGGAGAACGGATGGACAAGGAGATGGCGGAGAGAACGCGCGTGCGAGCGAAGGGCGGAGGATGCACGGGGGAAGGGGGTAACGAAGGTAAAAAGCGGCGCGACGACGCGATATCGATTCGCGGTAACTGATCCGCGAACGTGTACTGTACACGATGCTCTTCGCTCTTCGCTCTTCGCACAGCGCGGCGCGAGAAGAATTAGGATTAGGAGACGGAGAAGAACGGACGCCCTGACGCTTTATAGTTTATATATAGAGGCTGAGCCACACGAGCAGACGGCCCGTGGCGCTTAAATATAGATGAAATGCAATGCGGGGTGTCTCCCGCGGCGGGGGGGACGCGAGTCGCGACAGAGATTCCAGAGAGGGAGGAGAAAAACCGACACCGAGACTTGGCGTGACATACACGAGTAACGCGAGAGAGCGCGCACATGGAGGAGAGGAGGAGAGATGATAAGAAACCAGAAACGACGGAACACGGCAAACGCGGATATAGAGGAAGAGGGAGGGAGGGAGGAAGGGAGGAAGGCGGATAAGAGATCCCGCATACGCGCAGGGAACAGCAGGGAACAATTATGGCCGACCGCGCAGCGTCGTCTGCTATGCTCCGGATGTAATCACGTAATGTCGTAATACGGTAATACGCGATCGGCACGTCGATCTGTACCTGCGCCCGTTCGCGCAGACGTTGGCACGCGCGAATATCCGACGAGGAAGAACCGAGGAGTCGCTCCGATTGTGGACGCTGAACACCGCGCACCGCGCCGGCAGGAACGACTCGCCTCCTTACCACCTTGCTCGTCTTCCTTTCTTTCTCTCGCGCTACGTTCTTTCGTTGCGAATATTATCAGTGAAGACGGCAAAAACGCGATAGAAAAAGAGAGTAAAGTGCGCGCGAGTGAGCGAGCGATGCGATGCGACGCGGCGCGGCGCGGCGCGGTGCCGCGCGGTGCCGCGACTCCACGCGGAGCAAGCGGATTTCGTACGCTACGCTCGCTCGCGCGGCGTGCGACCTGCGAATATAAGTAAAATTATGCTACTCACTTGCCGAGTTCCTCCTTCAGGTCGTAGTTGTCACTGAATCGCGTGCAAGCCGTTGGCACAGACATACCGAGGCTGCTCGCGATTAATTCAACCGCACTACCAGACTCGGAAA
>NW_017257331.1:244629-264193 GCF_001594055.1 Mycetomoellerius zeteki
ACGGCGGCGGAGGCGGTAAACGGCGACGACGACACTAGACGAGATGGAGGAGCGATGATAGCAAAGCTATGGAAACGGGAAAACTGAAAAACCGGAGCGGCGACAGCACCGGTAACGATCGATGAAAGCAACGATGACGCACGGTATGCGGGAAGGAATCTCGCGATCCGCCAACCAGCCGCGCTGCCAACCGATCGGTTGCTTCACCTCTGCGGGAATTTCTACCGCGACGCGTCCGCGACTCCGCGCTACTCGCCGGTAGATCGTCGACTGACTCGCGTAGTCGCTAAGTCGCGTAGTGCGTAGCGATAGCGGCCTATAGCCGTATAGCGGCGGTAGTCGGCGCGATGGTGGGGGTGGGCGGCCGATAATGGCGGACTACCGCCGCGCGCTCCTTCGCATTCTTCGCAAAGCAACGCGAAGCAACGCGAAACACGATTCGAAGGAAAAGCCGAGCCCAAATTAAAAGTCGACACCGTGATTATCTCTTAATTTTCTCCCTTACTCACTTGACGCATCTTCAAAGTTTGACGTACAAATTTTAACGAGCGAGAACATATTTCTATTATAATAAAGCTTCGAAGCGACGAAAGTTTCGATTTCTCTCTGATTCAGAAAGAATTAAGAGAACCGAATAAAGATATCACGAGATTTAATTTACTCGGACAAATATGATTTTTCTCCTAAACCTTTCCTCTCGATAATTATTCGTTACAATTAATCATTTACTTGGATGCTTAACGTATACGTATATAGTTGTAACATAGGTGAGATTTATGCGAAACGATTACTATTGTACATTAAACTTAAGTGCCCGCATATAAAACTATGAAATGATATTCATATCTTGTTACTTGCGAACATTTGTTTCGCAAGCCAAGGATTATCATGTTCAAATTGTATACTTTCAAGTCATTTTCGTTCGGTGTTGCTTATAAATTTTACATATTGCGTTGCTAACGTTACAAGTATCGTTTAAACGTTACTTACAATTTTCATCTAGCGGAAACTCACGGAAAATCACGAGTTATGTACCTGATCTTTTCTCACAAATTACAAGTCCGCGTGTTTTAACATCTATAAGATAATCTCTGCCAATATGACTTTCAATATAGTCAAAATTCAATCGTTTCTTCATCAAAGTGGTCTTACTTTCTTCGCTCTCTTCCATTCGATTCGTTACGCGCACACGAGAGATGTCACGACAGCCATCGTGTCGGGAATCACGCCGAATAATGTACTCAAGGACTTTATCAACGGTTGCGATACGAAATCGACAACGATGGGTTTCCCTGTCGAATCGAATTTCCGACGAATCAATTGTTAGCTGAATTCACCGCGCTAGTGCCGTAAGGTGACGCGTTATTATAATTGTCGTTCGTTCAAACGTTTTCCGCCAAGAGAGTCGTGGCAGTTATGGCGTCGTTCGTCGATATACAAAGTGCCTGCGTGCGCGCGCCGCTCCGCATGTCGGGCGTAAACACGAGATTTACTACTGGCGCGTTCGACCCAAGCCCCCAAGCGACCGTGTCCGACTTTGGCGTCACTTTGCTCTGCTTTGCTCGTCACCTTGGCACACGTCCAAATCGACACGAAAGGTACGTCTGATTAAATAAGAAAATTCTTATATTTCGTCAAAGTGAATCTTAATGCTTGAATATTTGTGTAAATTTATATACCTACGTATACTGTATCTGATTCTGTAAATTGCGCGCCGAAACCTTTTTCGATTTTTTCGAAACGCAGTCATGAGAAGAATCAGAATAATAATATCATTTTATTAAACTAACAAGCAATTTAATAACTGTTGGTGTCAATAAGCATATATCTCTATAGGAATATTAATAATCAGATGTTAATGTGAGTAAAATGTAGAAATTTTAATAATCTATGCTGAAAATGTAAATTTTATTAAGTACTTTCTACGTTATTCTAGGCTTTTTCTAATTTTGAAAAGAAAGAGAATGACGATAGTATATTGTACATTAAATTTTCACGAATAATAATTTTGCTATGCATTTACGTTTTTTCTGATTACAGGTATCCTATTTCGTGTTTTTATAATTATTTTAAATACTTGTCTAAACGCTTGCTCTAAGGCAAATTTAAATTAAAATGTTGTATTCTGTAAAATGGAAATAATTGCGCGCAAAAATTTTATCATATATAACTTAGTTATGATGACAATATTTCGCTTTAATAAACAATTACTTATTATGTATGTCTCACCTACATTATCTTGAATTAAGATGAGATTAAAAAGTATGAGAACATTAACTGTTTTAAAGAAAAAATTTATTGTATATAAATCAAGTAGTAATTATATATTTTTTAATGAAGTTTACAAATTTGTAACATAGATTTATCGGAAAGATACATGTCCTAAAAAATCGCTATTGCATATTTGTGTATAATACATCGATTGCCGTTCAAAGATGAAACGAAATAATAATCCCTATTTTGTCTTGAGTGTGTAGATTTTTGTGTAAAAACGAAAAAGTCGTCTGTCTCGTATGTGCTAAAAATTCGTTTGGACATATCTTATAGTATTTATCGCACGTAATAATTATATTTATCGCATACATGTAATAACTAATACATGTACAAATTACACAATACATCGCGTCATATCCTATCAAATAGAAAACATTGATTAATCGATAATTATATTTAAAAACTAAAGTAAATGTTATGAGAGTGAAAATATGAATATTAAATACACATTGAAATGATATATATTAAGAATTTTTTTTCACTCTTGTAAAAAAGAAATATTTGCATTGATCAATATTGCGCAATATAATATTTTTTATGCAAGACATATGAGCAAATCTTTAATTAAATCGTCATCTCTGAAAAAGGACTTGAATGTATCTCTAGTTGTTATTTTTTTATATAATCTTCTTGCTTTGATAAAACAATTATCAGGCGTCATATAAATTTAAATCGTGAATAAGCAATACGAGTTAAATGAATTTAATAAGATTTAAAAGATAGAAACGTACTCTTCTCTGACGCCGGTTGCGCGTGTGTGTTTTATTCAATTATTAATTGCCCGATATTTATAATTATTTATCTTCTCTGTCCGTAACTCTTGTATAGCTTAAGAAAAATGTGTAGCAACCACGTTAGCGAATTTATGTAATCCCAAAAAATCGATCTTTACTCAACCGTGACCGATTTTGCCAAGTTTCTCGGACAATCGACGTTACAACCACGCAAAACCGCTATGTGAAAAGACAATAACTGCATGGGAATGACGGTGAGAATTCCTTGCAGGCAATCGACGGTTTTAGGTATCTCGAGAGCTCTATCGGCAAAAGCTTTCGTTTCCTCATCCCCTTCCTCGCAGATAACAATGGGCTTACCGTCCCGCGCGGTAACTTGTTGAAGTGCATTCATGCATTTCTATAAAATAAATTATTGAATTGAGAGACATATGCCACGTTTCTATATCTCTTTGAAATTCCACGCATATATAATATAGCATAAATATTCTTAAGGGCAGTTCGGATATTAAAAACTTGCTCAATTAAACTTACCACGTAAACTGGGTCTCTCATTACAATCATAATTACCGGCATGGAATCGTCAACGAGAGCTAACGGACCATGTTTCAATTCACCGGCCATAATTCCTTCGCTGTGCATGTAGGTCAATTCTTTTACTTTCTGTAAATATGTAAGAATTAGTCATGATAACATTAATTGCAAATTTATTATCGCTTCTTATCGCCCACTTACGAGTGCACCTTCCATGCACGTAGCAAAATTGTATCCGCGGCCCATGATCAATAGAGACTTGTGTTGAAACAAAGATTTGGCTAGCTCCTTAACTTTATCATCGAGCTTCAATACTTCGCGAATGAGATTATCGAGATTTTTCAATCCTTCGATAATCTGCGTAACAAAAATAAGCGTAAGATTTAATCACATTTTATTAAAAATAAAAAGTATAATACTCTAGACGTGAATTGTACCTGTAAGCGTCTCGCGCGAAGAGAAATTCTGTCCTCGCTCATTACCAGTGCAAACATTACAAGCGAAATAAATTGCGAGGTGTAAGCTTTAGTACTTGCTACACCGATCTCGGGACCAGCATTGATGTGCACTCCACAATGAGATTCACGACAGATACTACTACCGACTGTATTAGTTATACCCACGATAAGAGCTCCGCGACTTTTACAATAACGTAGTGCCATTAATGTGTCAGCTGTCTCGCCTATCATTACAAGAATAACAATAACTCAATTTTGTATTTGTGTGTATACAATCCAGTAATTTTTTTTCGCGTTAAAACGAAATTATTATTTGTCAAACTTAAATTTTCTTATTTACTTGTTTTTCATATTTACATTATATTTCTGCCTTACCTGATTGAGAAATAAAGAAGCAGACGTCGTCTCTAAATACTGGGGTATTACGATCCAAAAAATCGGATGCAAGCTCAACCATCACTGGCAATTCTGTCAGTTCCTCAAGGAGCTGTCGCGTAGCTATAGCAGAATGATAGCTCGTACCGCAACCGATTAGCATAAGACGTCTGCATCTTTTGATCTCAGGAATGTAATCCTATGCGAAAAAAGTAATCTTTTTAATATCAGACTCTTTTCCCCCGAAACACTTGCGAAAAATCGTTAGTAAGACGATACTTTAATTCCGCCTAAGGTGACTGAATTGTCTTGAAAATTCAAACGTCCTCTCATAGTATTCACCACCGACTCTGGTTGCTCAAAAATTTCCTTCTGCATGAAGTAGTCGTAATTGCCCTTCATGATTTGCTGAATCTCCATCTTCAGTGTCGTGATCTCACGAGCGTGAGGATCGTCCATGCAACGACGAAGACGATGGATACTTAGCGCGCCTTCTTTAACAGCCGCCACATCATCATCCTATCGACATGACGCATAAGATAACTCTTTATGATCTTATCTAAAATTCTATATAACGTGTCAAATCGCACCTCTAAGAATATCACGCGATTAGTATGCTCGATTATGGCGCTCGCATCGGAAGCGAAGAAATATTCGACCTCTTTATCCTCAAGAGGTTGAAACTCGGATGTGCTTTCGCTACGCGGCATGACCGGGAGTTCTGGATTTCTGCCATGCGGACGATGATCTGCGCAAAGATTGAGAATCTTTGTTTTATTTTACGAAGATATTTAAAAAAATTTATTTTAATAATAAAATACTTTTTTTGCAACTCTTGATTTTACAATGCACTATTGAAGAAAATATTATACAACGAAATGAGATTCTGCTGCACAGAACTCTCCATTTTATTAAAAAATTTCTCAGAGTATAATAAATAAGTTAGAGTAAAATAAATATATTAATAAAGACTGATAAAAAAACTATTCGTATGCAATACAAAACTAAGGTTATTATCAGGATATAATATTTTTCTATATATTATACATAAAAATTTTATATTACATATATTATTGAGCATAGTAATTATTCATTTTTGCATCAGTGTTAGTGATAAAAAAAATCAAAATGATATGTAAAATATTGAAGATAAAAATTGTTAATTAGTAATTTTCTCTTAATTATTGTTGTAGTTACGCTAAATTTTTGTTACAACTTCCATTTTCTCATTGCAGTTACATTGAATTATGATGTCAGAAACGAGAAACAATGTGAAACTTTTCTTTTTTGCATTCTATCGGAATAAATTTTTCGTGTACCACATTATGACAGATAATAAGATGTCACTTTCTTTTTTTATTTATAAATTAATAGTTATAAGTTATGAGTTCATGAATTACTAGCTCTAAATCTGATCAACTGCTAAGAACTTCGCTAAAAGTGCAGAACTGTACACATTGAATTATATACGAGGGCAAATCAATAAGTACCCGTGTTAGTAATGAAGACGCAAGATTTTCACAAAACTTTTTTTTATTTTTCAACGTAATCCCCTTTTAGAAGGATACACTTTTCCCAACGTTTCTGCCATTTTTTTAACCCCTCCAAAAAATACGATTTGTCGAACTCTGCAAAATAGGCCTCCGTTTCGGCAATGACCTTCTTCATTCGACGTGAATTTTTTTCCACCGAGCCATTTTTTCAAATTTGGAAACAAGAAGAAATCGCAGGGGGCCAAATCCGGAGAGTACGGTGGATGCGGCAGTAATTCGTACCGCAATTCGACCAATTTGGCTGTGGCGACTGCGGAGGAGTGAGTCGATGCATTGTCCTGATGGAACAACACTTTTTTTTCGCCAAATGGGGGCGTTTTTTCTTCAATTCAACATCGAATCGGCCCAATAAGTCAGCATAGTACTGCCCCGTGATAGTTTTGCTTTTCCCCATATAATCGATGAAGATTACGCCTTGCGCATTCCAAAAAACAGTGGCCATCACTTTTTCGGCCGATGGGACCATCTTGGCCTTCTTCGGAACACGTTGGCCGGGTGAAATCCACTGTTTTGACTGTACCTTGGTCTCCGGTGTGTAGTAATGAATCCATGTTTCATCAACGGTTACTACTCGACGCAAAAACTCCTTCGGATTGCGCTTGAACAGCTCCAAACATTGCTTTGAAATTGATAGCCGCATTCGCTTGTTGTCCACCGTGAGCAATCGCGGCACCCATCGGGCCGACAACTTTTTCATTCCTAAATTATCATGCAAAATATTGAATGCCGTTCCATACGACACGCCTATGGCCTCTGCTACTTCATGCACTTTCGTTCGGCGATCAGCGAGAATCATGTCGTGGACTTTTTCAACGATTTCCTCAGTAACCACGTCTGCCGGGCGGCCTGGGCGCTCCTCATCAAAAACAGACGAACGACCACGTTTGAATTCGTTGAACCAATATCTGATGGTTGTCATAGATGGTGAAGGGTTCCCATAGACGGCATCTAACTTCGTTTTCATTTCTTCGCACGTTTTTCCATCCAAAAATAAAAAGCGAATCACGAGTAACCATGTCTGCCAGGGGGCTCCTCATCAAAAACATCAAACACTACGAATTGCTGTCAAATCAAGACTATTGCATGAATCACTCTGAAATTTTGTATGGCGTCATTTGAAAAATGGCAGTACACGATAGTAATACCAACTTGCATCAGCAATGTCACCTATCTTCAAACACGGGTACTTATTGATTTGCCCTCGTATGTATATATTTACGAAATAACAAAAAAGTTTTTGGTGATAAAAAAATCTAATTTATTTCGACATATAAAACAAGCAAAGATTTCCTAACGATTCTCGTTTTCATACATCATAAATCGATATTGACTGTATGAACAATGAGAAAATAAGAGTATTATAATTTATTTACTTGTTTTCTTCTATAAGCCCCACACCAGATTGGCGCAACATGTGATATCATATAATACATATAATGAATACGTGTACATATGATGAAAACAAAAAGCAAAATTAGTGATTCGTACAATTTAGATACTCGTATTTCGCAATTTGGAATATTAATAATACTCAAATATGTTAATACATATAATTCGCTGCGAAACAATGAAAATGATATCACCGCGACGACAAATTGAACAGAAATATATAATGCCATGATGTGATCGATAATGATAACGATGCTCAAGGTATAAGATCAGCAACATTTAATGGAATGTACACTTATGAAATAGGCACAGTATAGCGACAATTATTCATAGTAGCGAGTAGAAATAAAATATAAATATCCCGAGAGTATGTTATATTTTCCTCTACATCAAACTTTGGATAGGCAGAACCTGTTATAGGCGGAAAGCAGGCAGTACTTTGTAAATTATACACAATAGGAAGATCATAGTATACGTACGGGAAGCGAGAGCAGTATCGCGCGTCCATCATCCAGCCATCGTCTATATCCCTAAAAGTCGAAAAGACGGCCAAGCGCTTGCAGTTAAAAAGGACTAATTACATATATTTATTTACATAATCAGTAAATCAATTCACCGAAACAGTTAATTGGGCATAGATAGGAAGCGGAGAGAGGCTTAAACTTGACATAAAGTATTACCTTGAGACGGTGCTTCACCTTCTGCACAGATTGGGACGCGGGAAGGAGGAAAACGAGAAAGAAAATAAAAACGATTAGCGCACAAATAATGCCACAACGATAACAGCATAATGATTGATATAACGGCAAACATAAATTCAATGAAACAAACGAGCGCTGGCTGCGGCACAAAGAGCGAGCATCAAGCACGCGACGAGCATTAATTTTAAAAATATGTTAATTTTTTGGATAAGATATTATTTTTTTACTAATTTCACCTAATATCTATTGTTAAAGATTATATTTTGAAAAGAAAATAATTTTAGATTAATTATTTTATTTCATATAAAGCTATCTAGAAATTATTTAGAAAATACAAAAATGTATTTCATGTTAATGTTGAATGTATTTTGTTATATATAAAACAATCTTAATTTTCTTCGTATATTATACACATTTTGCAAAATTCCCCGAGAAGCATGTTATCGTGACAACACATATGCATCGTATAAAAGCCACAACTTCTTGTAAATGTAAAATGTATACTGTGTTTTATTATTTTTATTGTTTGGAAGACTAATGCTTTTATCAAGGAATCCAATAATTAATCCCTTAGAATTTTACAAGTAATAATTAGGTGGGAATTCATCGCACTCTGTTACGGTAAGCAATAATGGTGTAATCTTCTATATACTTCGCCGCAACTATTGAAATTCATTTATTTCTATCAAATTTTAAAAAGATATGTATATCAGATATCTTATTTTTAATATCAAAACTTGCGCTCCTGCAAAGCCGTTTGAAAAAAAATACGCATCTGTGTACTATCATAACGTTCGTGGACTTACAAGAAAAAATTATAAAGTCTTGTCTCATAAGCAGGTCGATCTGTGTCAAAATTTATTCACTTGAAACGAAAATAGAAATATGCCAATTAGCGAGCGAATGAGAGCGTGTGTTATTGGGTTAAAGCGAAACGAACGTTGGATAACAGCCTGTGAATGACAAAAGACCAAAGACGCGACCTCGGATACGATCATTGAGATCGACAAGTGTTAGCAATAAATTTTTATCAGAAACAGTTCTATAAGAATCGTAAGAAATATCGATTTAGACATTTCCTCAATCACTGGATCTTTCTAAAGGGATAAAATAACACGTTCGACAGTAATTATTCGTAATGATGAATAATCAAATGGATCAATATGGATATATCGACCAGAAACATTTCGATTTATCACAAATCGTAATATAAAACCGTTTTTTATACTCTCGTTACAACGAGAGATCCAATGCCGAGGACAGAAATCGAAATAAGTTTAGTATAATAGATTATATACCTTTGTTTATTGCGCATTGAAGATCGTCTGACGGCATGAAAAGTTGTAGAACATAACCGGAAGATGTTCATGCAAAAGAAACACTTATATAATAATCCATATTAAACTCGTATGGAAAGAGAGCTTACGTGCAATGCAACTTGTCGAAGTCTAAAAAGGAGGTATTTAATTAAACAATCTTGCATCTACTCGAACAATTACGGTATTGATGGACAAAATGACAAAAAAACAAAAAATAATGCAAGCATAAATATAAATATTAATTAATTTCTGTTTATAATTACATATATTATTATATTTAATTATTTAATAAGATAAAGACTAACTTGTAAATTTCGAAAAATTAAATAAATGTGATTTTATGATACAAGTGTAAACGTATGCGGCGATGTATCAATGAACATCGCGCGAAAAATTACCATTGATATGATACTTTCGATCAGTTGCAGTATGCAATATAATGTCAGAATACAAAGTGTGTGTGTGTGTGTGTGTGTGTGTGTGTGTGTGTGCGTGCGCGCGCGCATGATAACAACATAAATAATGAAACCAGATAGTTTAATCGCATGTTTATTTCAATATTGAATGTCTTGTAGTTTGGATTAATGAAAAAAGCGCATGCTTAGTTAGTTGTCAGTTGTAAGTATTTATTATTAGTCGCCTTTCTCTCGGACGTAGAATTATGTCGACACTAGATCGACACTATAAGTAGCTCGGGTAAATAAGAGAGATCTTAGAGCAATAAAATGCAAACGCCTTCATGCGTTTTCTTTCGCCGATTAATTATCACGGAGGGAGAAATGTACCTAATGTTCTTTGCCTCTCGAGATATTATATTAATAAACATCAGAAGATATTTGAATCGATAGTTAGGATTTCGATACTTAACGCTTGATAGTGATCAGAAATATTCCCTTCATTTTTCGTGGCATGGATTGAAATTGGATCAATTCGCGATATTCAGGCTTACCTTTTCCATAGAGGATAGGCACATGATCGGTAGCCAGTCTCGTTTTCGTCTTGATACCAACGAGAAGCGGTGATCCTCGTCTCGTAGCTACACACTCGCCTGGGAAATACTTGCTTTTGAAACATAGCGCGAAAGCTCCTTCCTAAAATAATAATTTTCCCATTATTATTTTACCTTGGAGTATTTTGAACTATCATTAAAAACTTGGACTATTATTTTATAAAATTTTAATAAAAAATTATAAGATAATTATATAGAACAGTTTACACTTAGATTTAATGAAATATGTTCTATTTTTCTATGAAGAAGGAAACTTTTATCTCTCGTCCTTCCCCTATCAATAACTCTTACCAATTGCTGAACAACCTGCTCAACGAGTTCACGGAACGAATACGCGGGATGTTGTACCCAAAGATGGTGGATCAATTTGGCAATAACTTCAGTATCGGTATCACTTTCGAACACGTATCCTCTCTGTTGCAGCAGAGTTTTAACTTCCTTGTAGTTCGTCACGATACCTGTATTCAAGATGATGGTATGTGAAGAATGGAGAGAAAAATTTCGGAACGAGATACACACACACACACACACATATTAGGAGCATTACCATTATGAACAACGACGAAGGCGTGTTCGCTGTCAGAGCGCTGAGGATGAGCATTTACCTCCGATGGAACACCATGGGTCGCCCATCGCGTGTGAGCGATGCCGACGTGGTATTGAGTTTCCGATTCAAAGTCAAGATTGGTACCTGTGAATATAATATCGTTGATTTTACGACGAATAATTCGTATATTTCTTTTTCCGCTTCGACAACAAAAGCGATCGCCCGAAGCAAGAAATGCACCAAATGGACAAGTCTGAAAACTTGAACCGATACTTACGACAAAATATTTCCTCCTCGAGAGCCTTGACCTTTCCTTGCTTCTTAATAATCGCGATGTCCTTGCCATCCGCACTGTCGAGGGCAACGCCTGCAAAAGAACACCTCTTGAAAGAATTCCGATGAACCGATACATGTGTCGCCTCTCATTTATTCGTCGAAAAGCTCTCTTCCTTTCTCTTCTTTTTCGAATCATCGAATCACGAATCAAAGTGAGAAACGAATAGAAAGAAATAGAGTAGCTGAATTGAATGCAGATGGAATCTAATTTGGATTGTGAAGAACTATCCTTTTACCACGGTAGATATTCAAGGCTTTACAGTTACACAATATTTAAAGCTGCAATTATCTACTTATATGTTCTAGAAAAGACAAAAAACCTACAAGAATACTACATACGATGCATTTTTTCATAATATATAAAACCATAAATATACGATATATATCTAATATATAAAGCTAATATAATTTTGTGAATAGAATCACTTTTTAAATACGACAGACGTTTTATAAATTTTATTGTTTTTCATCCTGCATTTTTCTAAGATACGGTCTATCAAGATGAATAGTTTTCGTTGCTGCTTTATTTTTTCTCCATTTTTTTATCGTGAAATACCTAAGCTTTCGTAAATGCACGTTATCTTTTGCGAAAGAGGAAAGAGGGGTTCCGAAATTAGGTATGTTGCCTTACCTGCAGAATCATATCCGCGATATTCTAATCTCTTTAGGCCAACAACCAACAGTTCCAAGATCTCCTTTCTGCTTTTCGGCGTCAAGTAATTTAGATAAGCAAAAATTCCTGGGAATTTAAAAATATAATTACTACTTGGATCGATCATCACGATAAAAAAACATAACCATACTGAAAGATATCATTGATAAATATAAAAAATGTTAAAGTCCATCTTCCGTTAATGCTACATGTAAATCATTCATTATTAATCAATAATCTTTATGTATAGTGTCTAACGTATTGGACGACCATAAAATTGCGCGTTTATATAGTTAGTATAATTAGACATAATTAATAATATTCATACGATAAAAGTTTTCTTAAAATTTATAATTTGATTTTTTCTTCAATTTAGCTATCACTATATCTGTCTTTCTCCCTTCTCTCCCCCCTCTCTTTTTCACTCACTAGTCTCAGAGCATATCGTATTATTGTATAATTTTTCCGTATTCTTGCACGGTTCAATTGCTTCAACAAAAAATAACATACATACATCTACTTGATACATTTAACTTTGATCTATTGATTAATCACATATACATTTCTTATTACATACCTCTATATATGTTTTACTTTTTCTTTTTCCAAATAACTGAATTTCTCTTCCCACAATCTCTCTTATAGATGTGACCTTCGGGATTAAGAGACGCCGATCAGTAAAATTAAAAGATAGACCGTCGTCTAACGCGAGTGTCTTTGGTTTAATATTTCTTTATTTATTCTTGAAAAATCCATTTTAAAATACAATAAATTCGTTTCTGCTTTTCTCTAAAATATATTCGATCAGTCGAAGAAAATCAAAAAATCATTCGTGGTAGGCAACAATAGATGATCTCTTAATTTCAATGATTTCTGCATCACCTCTTGATCGAAGGTCATATTCGCGAGAGAATGCGGAAAAATTCGATTTATCCAAGAACGCAAAAAGATCGTGGAGAAATATCACGGTAAAACCTTTCATTTTGTTTTTAATTTTTTTATTAACATGTTGATTCGTAGAGAGACTGAATACGCAAAAACATACGTCATATAGCCCACTTAAAGAATGCTAAATCACAAATATGGAAAACCTAAAATTTCCTTTGTTTTTCTAATTTCAAAAGACAATTTTATTTATTTTTTATATTGAAAAAATTTTCAAAAATTGCATTCTTGTTATATTAATGCATTAATATTACAATTGAAATAATAATATTAAAGAAAATCTTGCAAAAATTAATATTACATTGCATTATATATATTGGAAAAAAGGTCTCGTTGCATTTTATAATTGGAATTCTAATAGATGTCTGTTCAACCAGAAAGATACAAATCAAACTTATCAAACATTCGAGATAACCAGAAATTCAATTACGAGTCAGAATTTGTTGAACATTTTCTCAGTGTAATCATATGAAATAATTATAATGTACAAATATGATATATTGTTAGTTAAAATATGAAGTTGACATACAATTTATATTAAGATAAAAACAAGATTAAATTTAATGTTCAAAATAAAAAAACGTTAAATGTATGCCACTGTCGGATATCCATCAACGGTACCGAACGATGAGACGTTACAAAAATGCAAAAAACTGATGCCCGTGAACGTTTGCGAGGGAAGGCCGGAGATCCCGGTTGGCCTAATGACGAGAGAGAACAGGTAATTCAAGACACATGTACGCCGGTGAAAGGGAAAGTTTATGTGCGTGAGGCTACAGCGTGAGAGATTCAGACACATCATGGTTATCGTTATCGCGGATTGTCTTTATATAAATTGTCGAATTCTGAATAAGAATAGAAATCTCAAACCAGAGGTTCTCGTATACGAATTAGAAATTGACTTACAAATTGCCGTTCTAATAAGCTTAATTGAATAATAATAACAATAAAATATTTAGTAAAACTAGTTGGAAATGAAAGTTGAAGTTTCTCAAATCTTATCAGACAATAATTTAGTGTTTATTATATGTATAGATCGAACACTAGTGTGCTCTGCAATTAGACTGTGCAATATGACCAGAATATATCGATTTAGTGAGTTATTCGTTCTAAGAAACTATTTTACTATCCTTTCAATGTACACAGATAGATATTCGATAGCATTGTCAATGTATATACTATAACAATGCATAACTTTCCAATGCTTATCAGATGAAATTACATACATTTCGAGTGCAATCGAGCACAATAAAGTATAAACAAGTACGTATTTTAATAATTTAAACCTCTTCTCTCGTAATAAATTTTACAATAAAATTTGATATTCACATATTTACAAAATATTGACAATATATTTTACACATAAAGAATACAAAACTTCTTTCATTTCTAGATAAGGTTACTAATTCATGACTAAGAATGACTGCGAACGAAGTGCGATATTCCAGTGCATAGATGAGAAAGATTTAATATTCATTTTAGACGCACCTAAAATTATCCTACTTTTACTTCGATTAATTTCACTCCGTTTCCTAAATATTTTTGTAACTCTCCTTCCACTTAGATAAACACGATCATGTTGATTGCGATATTGATAATAATCATAACTAAATACTTTATTATCATCTGTTTATTCGTTAAACTTTAATTAAAGAATTGTCATCTTTCAAGTGTTACTTTCGAGTATTACTTTACTCCTTTACAACTTCATTATCTTAGTGATAAGAATTAAAATATTTTTCGTCTCGCAATATTAAGTAAAAAGCGAAATATCAACGTTTTAGATCTGCTAATTCCCTGAAAAATATCTAGTATCCATATCCTGCTGCAAAACTTTACATTATTATGAAATAGATCGATTAATCATGCAACTCGGTTTAGATCTCTGAGAAAGACTGTACGATCACTTACTTTAACAAGACTTGAAGAGGTACTCTAATCGTACTGAACGATAAGAGAGTTTTCCTACAGTGATTGATACGAATATCTGGAGTGATAGAAGAAATCGCAAGAATTTATTAACAATTTCTCTTCCTTTTATATATATTTACGAAAATCAGCTATAAAAGCGATCAGATGGTTAAAAATCTAGCAATAAAGCTCTTATCGAGCAACGCGGCATAATTAAGAATTGCCGGATGTACCTGAAAGTCAAAGGGGCGATATTCAAAAACTTTTATCATTGTGTTCTATCGAAGCAATATCATATATCTTTGTCATATATCGTATATCATGTTATAGAATTAACTACATTGATAGAAATAATTTTATGAGAAGGAATATAGCCCTCTCCCTCTTGGACAGTATTCTTTCTGAGCAATTTTCTTGTTGGAGTATCCCTTTCATATCATATTGCATTTTTTTTGCGCGATCATGATAGTATGTAATTACAATTCGTTATCGCGTATCTTGGTTAGAAAAACAGTACAAGTGCATTTTCAAAACTGTATCATTACTACAATACTTTTTAAGCATCAATAAAAAATATATTATTCTATTTTGTTTTAAACGGACAAATAATCAAGATATAACGCGAGCAAAAAATTCGAATGAGGCATAAATTCAGACTTATTTCGATATCTTATTCCATATAGCATGATGAAAAATAAGCATGAGAATTGATATAAAACATTTTTCAATTATTCTTTGAGGACATTCGTTGGTAGTAAGACCGTTTGTCTAATGTGAAAAATGTGAAAACTTTATTGCGACGCAAAGACAATTGAAATACAGCCGACATGCATAAACGAGATCGCGGTTGAACGACCATTCGATGAATAATCGCGACAGCATCATCTAGCACGAAGAACTTGGCCTTCCGACCTACTGACCACGATATTCGTAAGAGTCTCACGGCAACCACACAGCAAACTTAATTGACGAGCAACTAACACGCACGCTGCTCCTTTACATTTTTTTCTTTTTATTTGGATATATGGATATCCCTAATCAAGATACACAGTTTACTTCTTTTTTTTTTTAATTATCTTTAGATACTGACAAGCAATTCAAAGTTTACGCGTTTATACAATATAAAATATAATAAGTATACTTATATGTACAAATTATATAATTATTATATAAGGATATATTTATATAAGATTATATATAGTAAAATACAGTAAGGATATTCCATGCTACATTAGAATAAAGTATATAGAATAAAGTAATATAATATAACACTGGAGCGATATACATAAATTCGAGTACCTACAACATTTGAGCGCCTCTAATAATAATCTAAACATTCTAACCGTTCTAATATAACTTTATATACTTTCCGCTAGAATACTTCGTAAATGAATTTATTCATAGCAATCGAATCTCGCGAAGCAAACGAAGTGGCGGGGGGGGGCGGGGGGGAAAGGATATCTCTGTCGCGTCTAAATGTCATATGTAACTGTCCTGTGCTATGTTGCTGCACCCTCTCGCCTCAGGTTCGCACACCTCGAAAAAGAGACTTTCACTCGACTGAATCGAACGTCGTCAATCGCTTGATATCAGATCAGAAATTACATATCACCAAAAAGCCATTATACGCCATGGTACAAGAATAGTTGCATGCAAGAACATGCTCGAATCATTTTCTTATCAAAGTCGATTTTTCGTCTGAAAATTTGTACAGTCTGAACATTTCGCAATAAAATAATGGATAGATTTTCTGCTTGAATTATGCAAGTGTTTTGAATTCCAAATTTAATTTTTAATGCTACGCCGTATATTTTGTGTGACACACATTAACACACATTTTATAGTCCAAGATTTATAAAATAATTTGAATAATCTTTGGAAAACAGTAATTCTTTAAAAAATGAAATATTTTTTTAATCTAAAAATTGATAATAATAGATTTAATAAGCATGTTCGTAATTGCCACAGACGTTTTCATTAAAACTTGGTTTCAGCAGAAGAGGATGTAATCCAACATGACTGTTATGCATACGGAGATTTAGCGCTGTTGATCGAGCTGTCTGGTAAATACCGAAACACAATTTATGGTATAGGTCAACGCTCGAGGAAGCAATGGGCGCGTTCAAGTTGACAAAGCGGCTAGCCTGCTCGCCAAGCAAATGATCATAATTGGTTGTTACTTATAGATCCAACCAATCATATTCAATCGCTCGGTAAGCATGCCTAGCCGCTTTGCCATCTTGAACTCGCCCAATGTCTCGTACATTCCGCGGGAAAAACGTATGGAATGCCGTAACATTCCTGCGAGACCGTATACCAACATATCGCCAACGTGATATATTCCTGATGTCCTCGAGCCTTCGATCATTATTCATCATTCCAATGAATTATTACTCGAAAAGTAATTTATAATTAAGTCAACCACTCGACAAATTTCAATTTTAGAAATCAAATATTAGTGAACCTACTATCATACCGGTAACATTAATATCCGTTAAGCAATTTCTCTTGTCAAGATATTTAATTAAAATAAAAAGACTTTCGTTGATTATATCAGTAACATAATCGAAAACGTGACTCTCTCGCGAGAGACTTGCGCAAATCCTTTCATAATCCCGTGATGAATTTTCGAGCCACCGCGGTGTGTTTCCATTGAAAGATGAAAGATGTTACACCATCTAAAATGATCGCACCGAAATCTCGAATGAAAGTCACATAAGCCGTCGTAAAGATTCGTAAAATTATTCCAAAACAAAAACTGTCGCAAGAATCAGGAATTTACGTTATTACATTAAGTTATTAAAATTGTCTAATTTTATGGGCGATATTATCGAAATTGTTTAAACGTGTAAGCAGTTTATTTTGCTGTAAATCAGTGATATGTCACACTTTGTCATTATCTGTATGTGTATATATTAAAATTATCTGTATGTGTATATATACAATTATACATGCGCATAAAAATTATAACAAAAATTTTATATTGAAGGTAATATAGCTTTTTGAAATGTGCAACTCTATTATGTATGTTAAAGTACATATAACTTACTACTTTCATTAATAATCGACTGACATTTTGTCTAAAATTAGAACACACACATCGGTCGATGTTTAGAAGCCCAATGACAATAAGCTTTGTTATAGTAGCACGTATACGTGTTTGCTCGATCTCGTACTTACGGTACCGAATCGTTATTGTAATACGTTCTTTTATCGTTTTGCAAAAAAAAGGTAACGCATTTGTCGAATTAGCACATAAAAAATGAAGAATAGAGTCGATAATTGACTGATTATAGCGATCAACTATAATCGCAAATACTTACATATTCATCTATCATTAGGATGATATCTGATAATTACCGATTAGAAAATCAATATATTCAAACCCAAATAGAAACGATTAATCAAATTTATTCCTAATAATATATAGACTGTATATTTAAATATTCAGAATTTTATTAATCTTGATAATAAAACATAAATAAAGAAAGAAATACATATCCAAATATGTATACTCGTATGCATGTATAGTAGAGATAAAGTATTATATATTGAAATACAAAATAAATAATAATTAAAATATTAAAATATTTAGTACAGTTCGTTATTAAAATATCCATATTATTCCCGTCAAAATATATTCACTTATGATACTAATAAGTGATAACAAAATTAAAAATATATTTTACATTAAGTGAGAAGTAAGATTTAAATTTATCATATCTCTCTCTCTCTCTCTCTTTCTCTTTCGGAGTAATAATGTGCTAAAATCAACAGCATTTTATTAAGGAAAAAAAATTAATAATGTATCGTTATAATGATGTTATAATATTTAACTCTTCTGTGTATATTTTTTACATTTATTCTTGATATAAGAAATATGGAAAGATAAATCTTTCTTTTCATATACAACTCCGTTGATTAGTATCTCGTTATGTCAATGGATAATTCGACGATTGCATACCGGCGCGATGTGTGGAAACCAGTGTGTCTCGATATGTTCCAGGCAGCAGCTGGGCGTAATCTCGCCGCTCAATTTCACATGGTCATTTTTTGAACACGATAATCGAATTGTCGCGATAACGGTACTTGCGCGCGACGAAATGACAAAATCCACGAGTGCGTAACGTCACGCGCATGAATAAATAAATCGAATTTACCACACATCGACCGCGTCAAGCCGGCACGGCGCGGCGTAGCGCGGAGAAAGCGACGACTACGGCGACGACGACGGTGCTTAAAATTCGCAATATGTGTGTACTTACCGCACATGTTATCAAGGTTGCTTGCCCGCCACGTAGTGTATGTAGAGACACAGAAGAGAGAGAGCAGAAGGCAGACGGAAAAACGGAGAGACAGATGGTAAAAAATGGATAGAGAAGTTGGAGCGGACTATGTCACTCTTGCTAGATATATTCGCGATGCGACATGCGTGCGATACGCACTGCTCCGAAACACAATCTGAGCCGTTCGACAGCGTGCTCTCGGTTCTTATGACGTACGAACGGGCGTCGCGTGCGCGCGCGAGCGAGCGGGTACGACAGGGTATGAGTATGCACGTGTGAAAGCAGCAACCAGTCAGCCAGCAGCAACGAGCTGTCAACGTCAGCGCGTCAGCGCCGTCAGCGGTCGCGCGCACAAACGCAGATATGTATGACTGTGCAGTACAGTGTATACACCCTATACACTGGTATACACGAGTATACACGTTGACGTTGACGTTGACGTAGCTACGAGCTACGACTCGTACGTCTTGACAGTTGACCTGGTTCACCTGCACCGCCGCACCGGTCCACCTGGGTTCACCGGTACTCACCGGTACGGCTC
>NW_017257331.1:264226-285865 GCF_001594055.1 Mycetomoellerius zeteki
GCCGATCGGTTTACCGATTATAACGAGCACGAGGTGAACCGGCTATCGGCATCGTCTTCCTGTCATTCCTGTCACTCGATCAGTCGTTCGCAGCTGCGCTCATTACGATTGAACATGCGAATTGCGATGCGTACTCGCGACGAGCCAAGAATCAAGATCGAAGTCTCGCTCGCTTCGGTTGAGTCCGCTGAAACTCGGTCATTACCGTGTCGCATTCGTTTAATGCGATGCAGAGTACGCTACTTGACGGAGATGGCTTGGTTGGTCGGTAAAGCTGATTACAAATTCAATTGCGCCATGGATGTGATATTGTCAAACTCGCTGCTACATGCACATGAGTAAATTTTCATCCGTAGGTAATAAGATGGATTCGACGAAATAATGTCAGTGTTTTTCGTGACACCGTCGAAAATTAAATCGCCCGTACATCTTGAAGTGTACTCAAAAAATATGATATTGAGAAAATTTTTTGCTCATCATAATTGCTCATATGTGCCTCTTCAAACCGAACGAGATCCCGCTGTGAGAGCGCTGAATAGGCCTGTTCTTTTTGACTGAACTTTTGCACCAGTCCGTCTTTCTTCCTTTTCTCTCCGGAAGGAAAGAAGAGGAAAAAAGATGGACTGAGGTGCAAAAGTTCAGACAAAAAGAACAGGCCTATGCCCGTATTCATAGTAAGGCCTTATATTTAAGGCTTCCTTAAATTTATCTTCAGATACTCTACGAATTATTTCATTAGCTACTGAGCATCTAAAGATAAATTTAAGGAAGCCTTAAGTATAAGGTCTGACTATGAATACGGGCAATAATGGCTCACCGCTCAGTGCAATCAAGTGCGATTGACTCGCGATCTGCGGATCCGGGTTCGATCCCACCTGCGCGACTGCACCCCATCATATACGCGATTTTTCACGTTCGCCGTTCGGATTCGACGTTGAACCGTTGGGTAGGTCCCCTCGAGTGTTGACAAACTCTGTAGAGTCCATTACTCTATAATTTATCTCTATAAATTCCATTACTACCAGATTGAAAAACATAAACAAGCCCCTGTCCCCGAAGGGGCTACAAAACTAGAATTGATACGCATGATACTGTGATCCACGAATAGGGTCGAAAAAAATCATACAGGGGAGATTTTGAAGAAGAAGATCCCTGTGGTATTTTCTCGTATCATCAAAAACAATGCAGAGATATTTTAAACGATCAAGTTAGAGGAAATGTATGATAAATGTATGAAACCTGTATAATAAAGTTATTACAAACTAATAATCGCTTATTGCAATACTAATTAATAATCGCTTACTGAAATATCTAAGATATAGATGAGTTGTGTGTGTATAGTGTGTGCACAAAGAATCTAAGAAATAAAGTAATAAAACCTACTAATCGGAGAATATAAAAAATGTAACTAATAGATTATTTTACTTATTTCGTAATATATGCGTTAATATTTCGATAGTTAGACTGTTGGCGCGCGCGTCCTGGGAGGGTTTGTTTTGCCGCGGAAGGGTGCGGGCGGGGCGGGGCGTCAAGGGCTGCTTACGCCCTTACGCGTAGCCACTAGCCAGTAGCCACCCGTCACCGCGTTGATCGTGCAGTACGCGCAATCATTCCATTGCTGTGGCTGAGGCTACCGTGACAGGTAGCCCTCCTTCCCGTACCGTTCTTCTTAATTCACATTTCTTTTTGAAACGTAATCGCGACCAATGCTACATAGTACAAAGCACGTAGGGTAGAGCGGGGCTATTTGAGTATAGGGGCAAGTTGGTCAAATGCAAATATCTAAATAACTAAAATATATATAGATACGTAATATCTATGCTTGCGTAATGTAGCACAAAAACAGAGATTATTGTACCTTAATACAATAATCTATGTCCGGCTATCAACAGCCAAATACGTACGCTTTTTCGTTTTTGTATATCAAAAGTAAAATTATTAAGTGAGTATTCTTTTTGGTCTACATGGTAATTAGAGCGATTGATAATAATCAAATGTGTTTTTTAGATATAAGTTATTATCGTATTTTTTAACTTTAATGTTTAAGTTGCTATTTTATTTACGGTTATAAAAAAGTATTTCAGTCAACACCGATATGGGGCTTGTTGGGCCAGTACCTCATAACTAACCTTATAAACTCAGCTGCTTAAATGAAATCTGTCTTTATCAATGCTTTTTATTCTATGTCAACGATTAAACATATATTTTACATTTAATTATTATTATAAAGAGTAAAGATTTTAGTTTTTCTAATTTTGTTAATTAAAGCATTTAAAAAGAAAGAATATTACAAATTATTATATTTAAGATGCAAATAATAAAAATTTGATTAATATACATATAATCCTTTCATGTTTTTAATAATATATAACCTCATTAAACAGTTACCTTCATGGTACTCAATTTATCCTTCGAGAATGCTCAACATGCCCCATAGATGGGGCATATTGGTCCACTTTGCATTCTTGTAATTAACGTAATTTTTTTCTTATTTACGAGATATATTAAGGATTTATAAGTATTTAATTATTGAGCCAGATGAACATGCAACATTTTAAAGCATTTACCATTAATCTATCATAATTGTGTGAAGATTTATAATAATTTAAAGAAAAAGTGTCACAACTAACCCCGCTCTACCCTACAGTACTTTAGATTCTAAAAATTTATTTTAAGTATAAAATAAGAATTTAGTCAGAAAAGGTTCTTTAAAATGATAAATACTAAATAACTACTTAATTTTTTTTTATTTAAAATACATTTTTTAAATAAAATTATTTTAAATACGACCGACCCCTGACTGATAAGATTTATTTAAAATAAAAACATAAAATAAATTCCGAAAACTCATTTAAAGTAATAAATACTAAATAACCTTTTTTTACCTCTCTTTTAATAAAAATGTATGTATATCTTAAATTTAGAAAATCAGGAAAGAACAAGGATAATAGGAGTCAAGCGCAGGAGACGTTGCGCAAATAACACGACTATCTAGCGTAAAATTTTTTTATTTTACTAAAGCGCTTACATGATCAGGGTGAGCTTCCTAACTTTCGGAATAATTAATTATAATTTCAAACATTTTTTGATACATTAGTTTTACATTTTCTTTATTTCGAGATTTTCAAAATTTCTTTCCTTTTTTTCTTCATTGCATTCTTATCTGGATTTAATTCTGGCATTTATACTCTCGAGGTGGGGAAGATCACCATGACTAGTTAATATTTGTTATATTCTATATATGTGAGTTTATGTTGTTTCTGAAGAAGGCTAAAAAAAATGAGCCGAAACATGTAAGCGCTTTAGTAAAATAAAGAAGTTTTACGCTAGATAGTCGTGTTATTTGCGCAACGTCTCCCGCGCTTGATTCCTATTGCCCTTGTCCTTTCCTGGTTTTTTGATAAGGAGTCTTAGGTTGATTTATTATACGTTATCTTAAATTTAACTTTATCTCTTAAATACGTATGACCGAGCTTAAACAAGCAAAACATTTTTATCACGATAAAGTGGCTACGTTTACACCCTGCATTCAGGCCGCGGCCTATACAATAGACGTCCTTGTTTATCCTGTATATTAGACAAAGACACCTATCGTATAAGTCGCGGACTAAGCGCACGATGTAAACGTAACCAGTGTATCAATAAGAATAGAAAAGATTTTTCAATTATACGAGATCACGATTAAATAAAATTATATATAATAAGGATCGATAAAAATTAAAATGCGGTTATATAATGCATAAATAAATAAATTAATAATATTGATTGTCCTTGTTACGACTGTAGAGATAACGAATATAGAAACAATTTTGTTTGTATGATGTTATCAAAATAATCGAATTATCAAAATAATCATAATTATTGATGTAAAAATTTTTATAGCAGTGCTATAAAAATTTTTACATCAATAATTACGTCTAACTTTTATCGATCCTTATCCTTAACCATCGAAATTTTATATCAAAGAACCTTTTGATTTTGTCTCATTTATTTTTAGTGGAAATGTGGTTTATGAGACATTCACCAAACATCGATGATTTATGATTTCTAGATTAAACAGATACAGTGTTATATTTTACCATTATGACATATATCCCAGATGTGAATTACTTTAAGACGTACGTCAGACAGATGTTTCAGATTATATGTATGTATTCACAAGCAGGGACGGCAACTTACCTCGCCCGTGGATATGAAATTTTTGACTAACGAAAGGTGGGTTTATTTCTTATTTATTTATACTCTTTGTTGCCATCCCCTTTTTTACAATTGCGAATATTGCGACGCTCTGTCTAATAGTCGGTAAGGGATCATTTATATTGACCGTAATCGTATGTCGTAATTGTAAGAATTGATTAATCATATTCGAGCTATTCGAGTATTCCCCTCTCATTCAATTGTAAGAGAAGAATGCTCGACTGTGAATACTCAATTCTTACAGCGGCATATACGGCACATACGGCACACGGTTACGGCTAGTATAAATGATATCTAAAAGTTGAATCTCTGCTATGCGCGCAGTTGTAATGCCATCACAAATATCGGTCAGCATCTGCGCACATTTTAAAAAATTCACAATTGATTTTTAATTTCTTGGATTCCTTCAATGTGGATTTCCACATTAACAATAAGTTAATTTTGGGTGTGGATTATTGCTCCACAATTCTACATTATAGTTGCCGGGCCTGCTCACGAGTAAACAAGTTGCCGGGTCTAAATTAAAATAAAATTCTTATATAATCACATATTTTTTCATAAAAAATTTATGATGTAATTTAATGTCTGTTTTATTAAAGTCTGCACCTTTATTTATATCATCGATAATATCATTAAAATATCTATAAATAGTATCTATAAATAGTTTCAATAAAAATTGTGGACCCTGCAGTATTATGTACGCATATAATTATTTATTTTACAGGATATTGTATTTGGAGCGGAAAAGATAATGTTGATTTATTATCATTTTTAATTATTTACACAAAAAGAATGAAAATATAAAGAAAAAATAAAGAATAAACTTTTTTAAAAAATATATATACTTTTATTTCTCTACAGTCAGTTATTGCATCAAAATTGCATTTCAAAATTAATATTACAAAATTTTAATGATTCAAAATTTTCAAAATTTATTTTCTGAAAAACTTTCTCTTTAGAATTGTGACAAATAAACAATGAAACAAAAGTGAATTGTAACTATATCGCGAATTCCATAAAATATATTTTGCGAAATGTTGTATTTGTAGGTTGCAAAAGGTATTCGCAAACGCGTGATTATATACCAACAAGTAATTTCTGTTTTGCAATTATTTTTATTCATTTCATATTCTGCAAAGAAAAAGAGCGAACTTTTCTTTAAAGCAGATAATAAAATCTTGAAACATATATGATATCGTGAACTTCACTTACATTAACTTATCTAAATCTATTGAGCTAATTCTGTTATCGAAATGTAACTACGAAACTGTTTTGATCAAATTGACAAAGCCTTGACGATTTTTCTTGCGCGATTAATTTCAAATGGCAATAAATTGTATGTACTAATGCAATATATAATTAAAGATAAACGTTTCTTCTACACTTTATTGAGGCATCTAGTAGCAGTTGACCTGGCCTCCGCGACTTCCAAGCGCGCGGTCGAGTAAACTTTATTCAAACAATCAGTACTCTGCTGAATGACAGTTTTAGACGCACTTTTAGCGGTAGACCTAGCGGAACTAACATCTTTCTTTAAATTTTTCACGCCAATCTTACTTATCCCAAGCTGATTGGTGATACAATTATACAATTTTATAATGTCGATAAGTTCCGAATTTTTTTCATAACAGTCCGGAAAGATTTTGTCCAATTCATCTATTAAGTCGTGTCCGGTCTGTAAAAAAGAACGAATTAACACGAATTTAATGATTAATCATTCAGTGGAAAGTAGGTGATATGTGCGATTGCAAGAACCTACCGTGATAAGCTGATCGTTGAAACTAAGGTTATTGTTGATAGAAAGTATGGCATTTCGTCGGCATTGTTGAGCATTGGTATATGCTGTGCGGTAACTATTATTAAGAATATTAAGAGCGGCATCATAGCATGGTTTAGCATTCTTGCCTCTCGCCTTGGCATCTTCCACCTCTTTCTAACGATAAAGAAGGCAACAATAATTAAGCTAAAATGTATTACATTTTTATTTATATCACTTTATCAAATGTTGTGTTTTGCTATTATCAAAAGTGTACTGATAGATAAATATAATATAAGCGCGAATACTGATAGATAAATGTATATTCCCAAGTGTAGAACAACTAAGACTGACTTACGATAACGTCAAAATGATGTCCATTTTGACGTCATGTTCTTCTACTTGGGTTATGATTGATGTATTCGAAATGTTGTTTGTTTAGTACATTCATATAGTTTTCAATTTAAGCGTGTTTCTGAAAAACTAATTTATAATGGTTTCTAATAATTTCAATATACAACTGCAGCATATACAAAAAAATTTATTTGATATAGATACATATATATTTTTGAAAATCTGTTAAGCTCATATAGCTCGATCATAAACCAATGCGAATCTGGAGACACGGTAGTGTCTCGGCGCTAAGCGTGGCGCGAGACACTGTCATGCTTCTTTTACGCCAGCTGGTAACTATTAACTATTTATAGAGATCTTTTAATCAGAGACTGGCCATAAGAATTTCGTCAAATTTCTCCAAGCGAGAAAGGAGTATAGGCTATCTCACTTTTCCACCAATAGCGGTGTGTATACATCATGTATACACACCGCTATTGATGGAAAAGTGAGATAGCCTATACTCCTTTCTCGCTTGGAGAAATTTGACGAAATCCTTATGGCCAGTCTCTGATTAAAGGGTCTCTACTAACTACTAACTACTTACTCGTATCGTATTGAGTACTGAATTGGCGTAGTTATTGTACTCTTCCATTGATTGCAACAATTTCTTCGTGACGGCCTGTTCTACGTCTTTCTGAGTGTTTTCGCTGATATGTTTGAGTTGCTGTATGGTATTTTCCACGTCTATTTTCGTGTCCCGCACTTGACGCAATTTAATATTCAAAATAGTTGCATCGGCCTAAGGTAAAAAATAACAATAATATTAACAAATGCTTTGTTTAGAACGAACATATTCTTTGTTCGCCATTCAATATTAATACATATAAATTTAATCAAAATAATTTATTATATCGATAAAAGATGATATAGAGGAAATTTATATTAAAATTTCTAATAAAATTGATTTTTTTCTTTGGCAGACAATGGTTTTAACAATCTCCTTTTTACAATATAATCTTAATATTAATGTAATCTGAAACTTTAAATTAATGTTCTACAAAGACAAGATCGTATTTATTACAAATTATTCTTCAAATAAGGAGAAAATAGACTCACGGTACAGCAAAGTACTGCTAAAAAGCATAATGCTACGGCACTTCTCATGTTAATTTGCTCGTTAATTTCACTTGAGAATTGTTCGATTGTCACCAGAAATAAATTGACTGACAATCGATGTTAATTTTACTCTTTTATACATTTGACGTTTTAAAAAAACATAAGATCTTAATGGAATATCGTTATCTTAATGGAATATTATAATACTACTTTTATTTCGACAAGTTATTAGATTTTATCCGAGAGATAAAACGGAGTATATAATCCACATAACACGATAAGACACGAGTTATCATAAACAATTTTGAAAATTTATCGAAATACGCACGCAATGAGTGATAGTTGCGAATAAGCAGGAAACGTACCAATAAATAACATTCGTGTTAATAATTTTTTAATTATTTTTATTTCTCTTAAGTATATTATACAT
Organism: Mycetomoellerius zeteki; assembly: GCF_001594055.1. Lineage (NCBI taxonomy): Eukaryota > Metazoa > Arthropoda > Insecta > Hymenoptera > Formicidae > Mycetomoellerius > Mycetomoellerius zeteki. The sequence goes on from NW_017257331.1 coordinate 272,062, forward strand.
ACATAAAAAATATCTTTAAAAATATATCGTATAAAGCACACCATTAATGATCAAAGCATTGTTTCGATACACGCATATAATCGTACACAGAGCATCTTTGTCAAATTGATTGCATTAATTGATTTGTCAAAATGCATTGTTTTCTCTCTAGTATAATTTTGAATATAAATTGTAAGCGACAAATGCATTAGACTCTTTTAAACGATTAAACTTTATTCATCAGTTTTTTTATTCACGGCGTTTCGAATGCATCTAGAATTAGACATCATTGCACCCTGACTTTCGAAGCGCGCTAACAAGTAAGCGTTGCTCAGACATTGAGTGGTCTGCAGAACGACGTAGTTGGACGCTGGTAATGAGTTATACTCAATGTATTTGGCATCCTCTTCAAACTCCTTCACGGCGTTATTGATTTTCCCGAACTCGCTAAGGAAGCAACTTTGCGTTTTAGTAGTATCGTCATCATAGCAGTTCAGGAAGATATCATTCAATTCTTTTATCAACTCGTACCCAAGCTGTCGAGAAAATTGGCACGGTTAAATTAAATTTATGGTAATTATACATTCAGGTTGCAAAGAGATTTGAGAATATAAAATAATAACAATGAGAACCTACCGACTTGAGGCTATCGAGAAACTGAAGGCTGTTTTCAATAGATATTTCAGCAGATTCTTGACATTTTATAGCAGATTGATACGCTATGTCCCCATGTTCGTTTATGGCCCAGAAATTAGTATCGTAACAGTATTGGGCATCTACACCTCTAAATTTAACGTTATTTAATTCCCTCTAAAATACAAAGTTAATGACTTGTAATAATCACTCGATAGATGTGCAAATTTTGTGAAAAATTTGGTTCAATTTTCAATTATGGAAACGAAGTTATCGCGCGCAATATCTTTATTCCGTTTTAAAAAAACGATTGGCTCTAACGCTATATAACAAGTAAGCACTACTAACAGTAACATAACATCAATGTATAATAATAATTTCACATTCAACAATTATTGTTGCGTACAACATGTATATGTTATATATTATATTTATATATTGTTGAGTATAAAATTATAATATTAATGTTATAATATTACTGTCGATTACTTACTGGGTTATTTTTAGTACAATACAGCATTTTGCAACATTATATTTTCACAATATGTTATTAAAACTAAAAATATTTATTCGGTAACAACTGTAATTAGTAACGATCACGAACAAAATGAACAAAATAAGCGTATAAGTGAGCATCTCGATTGCAAATCAATTTCGAATTATTACTCACGCGCATCGAATCGACCAATAGATTAACGTAATCTCTGTAATTATTCATTTGCTGATTCCATCTTTTCGTAATTGTCAATATAGCATCCTCTTTAGTATCAGCCTGGACACGTGCAATTCGTTTTACGATACGGTCCACATTCAATATCGTATTTTTTACTTTTATAAATTGTTCATCTTCCAAATAGTCAAAGTTCATTGGAATGGCAGCCTAAGTACGAAAAATGAATGCTACATGTATTATATATTCACGACATTTAAAGAAAGTATTACTTTGAGCAATCATACATTCTTGCAATCTCGCTGATTTAGATTAACTTAAGTTTAGTCAAGTATAAGATAACAGAGAGTATAAGATAACAAAAACGTAACTGATTAAAGAAGAAAACGATTCAAAGTATTTTAGCAAACATTCATTCCATTAAAAATGGTATTATATATTAATTAAACGCTTATCTATTACATACAAACTTTCATTTTGGCTATCTTTTTCACAATCTTTTCTCGCAAAGAAAAGATAAGAACTTACCGAATTTACGGTACAAAATATAGCCGAAAAGCACAACGCTATAGCGATTCTCATGCTTGCTTATTAGTTATTGGTATCACTTGGAAGTGACTCTGTTGATATGCGAATTTTTTCGAATAACTGATAAGTATTACATTAATTTCGCCTTTTTATATATATAAGGTATGATAAAAAAAAAAACATTTGGACAAACTTGGAGAGATGGTAAGGAAAGAGGAGAGCGGGAGGGAGGGAAGAATTAACAAGATAAGCCATTCCTTAATTATCAATGTCGAAGAATGTCTGATCTTGAAGATATCAAGTCAAAAATATGAAGATATCTTTGTTATTCATGCTTTTCTCATTAAATATAGTAGCCTTGTTTGAACTTTTGAAAGTCTAATTATAGAGTTTACTTGAATATTACATAATGAATTCCTTCATTAATCCTGAAGATAACATCTTAATAAAGGATTGCCGAGTCAACGTGTGATATAGCTAGTGCTACTTATATTACTCTCCGTCACTCCGACGTAAACCGAATAAAAGATTAAATAATTAGATTTCGTAAAACTGATTGCGCGTGTTAAAATTCATTTGTATAAAGATAAAATGCAGCTTATTTTTGCGCGATTTTACGCGATCTTACGCGAAGCGTACGCCTGGTGAAGGTCAATTACAAGCATAAGAAATTTGTATGTGCGTGAATAAGTAATTCTCTTTTGGAGATATTTTTATTTCGTTCATATTACATAATTATTCATATTACATAATTACACTCTAACATCGTGATGTTCCTGTTTCTCGAAATGATAATCTCGATTCTTTTTTAGAGTTACTTTCAACAAAAAAAATGGACAGCAAACTTAGTAGATTTAAAATTATTCTTCTGGGGGAGACCGTATCGTCGTAGTTGTCGTAGCTATTGTCGTAGCTGGCGTGGTGATTGTTTCAATACATTGAGTGACTCTCAATCTGATAGCTGCCCCCTCCGTATACGTAACGGAATATGCCTGTTTGATACAGTTGCTGGCCTGCGTAATGACATTCTTGGACACGGGTGCAATGGTCATCTCTGCGGTAACGCTGTCGCTCTCCAAGGTTTTCAAGGAGCTTTCTGCTTTCCCCAGTTCACCGATAATGCAGCTCCGCATTCTGTAAACGTCGCTGTCGTGACAATTCAAGAAGATACTGTCCGACTGCAACGACAACGCGTCTCCAGTCTAGGGAAAAATTAACGATTAGAATTTTATTAGAATTTTATTAATTCTAATTAAAAGATAAATTGATCGTGATCTACAATCTATGTGCAATCTATATCTACAACTATATGTAATTGTCGCGAAAAAGCTTACTGAAATGAGATTATCGATGAAACCAAGGTTGTTATGGATGGAATTTCCAGCGGAGTCTTCGCATGTTGCAGCCTCCTGATATGCTACTTGCTCATTATTTTTGACACCTTCGATAGCTTCGTTGTAGCATGAGGTCACGTCTTTGCCCGCCGCCTTAGCGACGTTTACTTCAGTCTAAAAATAAATAAATTCTTGGTATAATACACAAATGAATTACGATATATGTTAGGGGTTTATAATATTTTATCAAATATCAAAGTTGTCAAATGATTATCATACACAGAATTTTATGTGTATCTTTAATCTTTTATAATTTTATACAATCGTTTAAGATTCACACAGATTAATGTACTAATGAAACAATTTTGTAACCTTAATCAAAAAATATAATTTAAGATTAAGTGCTCGGATAATGTACGAATTATATTTTGAAGATTTAGTGACAATTTGTACAGATTTGTGAATAATTATGAAATAAATGGAGAAAATTATATAGCGTCTTGTGTTCACAGATTATTTTTAATTATTTATACTTACGCGTATTCCAGAGAGTAATAAAGTTTTATATTCTCTATGACTGTCTTGTTCTTCATTCCACTTTAAGGAAATTTTTTGAACGGTATCTTCCTCGGTCTGGGTACGAAGTAGCTCAAGTTGACGTATAGTATTTTCTATATTCCATTTCAGTTCTCTCGCTCGAAGTCTCAAAATTTCCAAATCAACCGGCTCTGCTGGAATAGCCTCGATCTAAAGTTGTGAGGGTAAGGGGTAAAAAATAATAAGTGCACCGCATTTCGATTGCAATTACATATTCATGCCACATTGGCTATTTCTCTCTTGTTTAATAATGCGATCAATTTTATTAAATCTTACTATATGTTTCGAATTAAAACTCTGCACAAATAAAATTCAAGACTGTGCTGTATCTACTCCGTTCAAACATTTCTCTTTTTCTATTATAAATTATTTCTCAACAAGAAACTTACGGTACAAAGCACAGCCAAAAAGGACAATGCGATGGTAATTCTCATGATTACTTATCGATATCACCAAGATGTCGTTCACAGCAAAAATCGGCTGACTGACAAGCGATTAATTGCGCCGTTTTATATATGCACAACGTCTTGAAATATAAATGATTATTTCGATAACGATCGTAGAGATAACGCGATTAAAATCTGTCTAAATAATTACGTAACAACAGCATTCTTCCTCTTATCAGCCCTTATTCTTTTATCGTGATTTTATATCGAAGAAAGCTACTTTATTCTGTCTAACTTACATTCATTCTAAGCAAGCTGCAAAAATTTCGCAATGATAACTCATAATTTTTACATTAGTTATTTTTGCTGTTACAACAGCCTCCTTGAAACTTCAAGCAGGTGTCACAAAAGGTGTGTGAACAAGTGCTTCTGTGACTGTTCTCTGTAAATGTTCAAACTTCATTTATCTTTTTCGCAGAAAATTTATTATGTAATATCAATCCACTTGCAACAAGAAATTTTTTTTGTTAAAAGAAGATGCTTTCATTAATGAAAGTTATTATACATCGTCATATCCTATATTTATGATTTGCAAAAAATTGACAAATTATTAAAAATTATTAAAGGTGAAGTAGTCACGTTTTGATGAACTACCTGCAACATCGCGTAAAATTTTTCTTTCATATAAATGTGAACTAAAAAAAGCCTTATCTATTCCTAATGCGCTCACTTTTATGATATAAGATTATATAAAAGCAGATTACTTCGTTAGATTATGAACCAAAATGGTATTAAAAAGACATTCCACGTTGCATTGAGTTGCATTAGATGTAATTGATAGACTACATACATTTCTAAATATAATTCACAACAGATTTATTTGATTATATCATATATCGAAACACATACATATATGTATATGTACATGTATATATACATATATGTATGTATGTATGTATCAGGAAATACCATGAAGCATGTAAAAAATGTAATCGTCGCCATCACGAAGAAGCATGTCGTAAATGACTTAAATAAAATCAGAATGAAGGATCGTTGATGCGCGATGTAAAAAGTAAGATATAAATAAATTAGAAAGTCACAGTATATAAACATCAGAAGAAAATATATACATCACGCGTTCCCACTAATAAACTTAATCGCCTATTTACTAGGATCACAGTTACACACACACATTCATAATATGTGTAATTATACACACTGTTTTCGGCTTTTTAATCGTCGAGGATATATCGAATCGTTATCCTCGCATTTGTACATCGTTCTAAAATAAATGAATCTAAATAAATATAATGTCGTCTAAAAAAAGCCTATGACTAGGGTGTGATATTTTTATCTTCGATGGCGCCGCTAGCGATAATACTACTGTCGCATTTCCATAGAAACGAAATGTTTTCGATTAAACTTCTGTTAAAAGTAACTTTACAAGCGCGTGACAATGCGTATTATATCATATGGCTTAAAAACAATTTTAATACACTGTACATCACTTATATCGCCTCGGGATATTTAGGTAATTTGAACTTTTCAGCTCGTCCTCGCAATTCGCTCATCTTCGTTCCATTTTTGAGGGTGAAATTACAGTTATGATCGCTGGGTAGGATCATGGTTACAATTGCGATCACGAAGGGTTGTCGAGAAGAGGGGCTAAGTTTGAACGCTGCGTACACATGCTCGTGGTACCAAACCTCTTCGATCACCTTTCGCGCACAATAACCACTTATTATCCACCTCTAATATTACTTTCAGTTTCTCCCCCTCTGCGAATGAAAGATGGCCAGTGTCCGACGGTATCCTATGAGTGAGAGTACGGACCTCTCTGCAATCGAGACGCGCGAACCGTTATCGTACGAATCTAAAGAAAGAGAGAAAAAAAAAGAGCTAAAATACAAAGCAAAACAAAGGTAGAAAAGCGTAGTGTAAATAAATGTATAAACAAAAGTTACATTATTTCATTTGTAATATGACTCATATAAACAAATAATATTTGCAACCAATATAAAACTATAGAGGGAAAAGATAGATTCTAAAACATAGTACATGCTCATATGAAACATTGATATTTACTTGTGTGGATGTTTTGAAACCGGTGTCCTTGAAACAGTAGTAACAGTCGGTCGTGGTAGAGATGTCGAAACGGCTCGTCTGTGAGGCGAGATTAGATTCTTGTCATTCGACATTACTCCATGGGATTTATATGGTAAGGAACTCGGGCGCGCAGTATGAGTTCGTGTCACGCCTAGAGTATCTTGATCAACGCGGCTCGTACGACGCGTCACGTCTCTCGTTTTCGTATCTATAGGTTTCTTTAGGGCTGTCTTTGTCGTAGGAAGATTAGCGGGCTTCTTTAATGAAGATATTCCCGACATGGGTGATTTTGACGATTTCCCAACGATATTCGCCGCAACATTAGATTGCTTCACTGGTGATGTAAGCAATCTAGGTATCTTTGACTTCCCTAATACTCCGAATGTCCGAACCGGCGAGGAGGGAGTCATTACGACAGGTTGACCCTTATTACCTTCCTTACCAATCAATTCCCATTTTTCTTGCAATTTTTTGAATTTTGTTTCAACAGAAAGACCATTGTCGTCACTCGATTTAATATCAGGATTAAAAAGTTTAGATTGTGACTGCTTGCTTGCTTTTTTATTTAAAGGAGAATGTTCCAGACTATCTGTGTAATCTTCCGAATCTTCAGAAGTCAATTTGTCCAACGCGTAAAACGCCTTCGGATTTATGGCACTGAAACGTTTTTTTGCATTCTGAAGATCGCCTTTATGCACGATGCTGCATTTATCGTCCATGTTATAAGCAATGCAAGATCTTGGTCGTATCTTTTTCGGACTAGAAATCATTCTGCAGGATTCCGTTTCCTCAACCTCGAGATCTTTCACAGTCAGATCGGCGTTTCTAAAGCTCATGGCCTACAAAATCGCGTGAAATGAACGCACTAGCATATATATATATATATATATATATAAAATGATAGGTTTACTTACATTCACCGTATGATTATTCACATTCCCAAAACTATTTTGCAATTGACGATATTGATAGAGAAGATCCAAGTGAAATGGGCAAAATGCAAGTGGATTCAGGATGTACAACAACGAATCAACGATTTCTCGGACATTCGCATTGGCCAAAGCCGCGACAAATAAGCTATTGTTACTGTAATGTTTCCGTAAGATTGATTCACGTGTACATAAATATGCAAACCATGCATCTAAAGCTCTTAGACTGGAAAAGAGAATGAGATAGGTTAATTACATAATCAATTTGTTAAACGGATAAAAACTATAATCTATATAAATAAATATGAAATACTGAAATCGTAATGTAACGATGAAAGGCAGAACGAGAGAAAGACTAGCGATTCTAACTTACTTCAACAAGCCAAATACAAATGCATGGAACTTTAACATTCCTTCTGTAATAACATCTTCGCCATTAATTCTCTGCACTAATTCATTCAACGTCTTTGTGAGGGGTCCTTGTTGAGAGCTAGCTTCGACAACCTGCCAAACGCTATTGGTAATTGGTCCAAAAGTGGAATTCAAATGGGGTTTCAAGCCATCCGACATAACAGCATATAAAGCTGGGCACAAATTACTCAGACAAATTTGCGCACACTCGTTCCTTTCGTTATAATTAGGACGACTATGGTTGGAGTCAGCGTTCCAATACTTTAATAAAAGATCCACCGCCCTATTTACAGACAACACCATTTCTGAAAAGAGCATCGCATTAAAGATTTCGAGATACTTTCATTTAATAGAATTAGATTAGGTAATAAATATAACGTGCATACTTTTCTTTTCTTCTAACTCTATTAATTTATCCTCAGTTGCCTGATCGTGACTTTGTTCATTTACGACGACATTCAGATTATTTAGCTGAAATGAATAAATACTCTTATATGTATATTAGAACAAGTACACACAAAGGTCTCCAGAAATTTGCTAATGCTAAAATTAATATTAGTGATTTACCTTAGCGTCCAGATGCTTTTTTCTTTGGTGCGTAGCAAAACTGACGGTTTTTCTTTGCGATTCTCCTATATCGATATTTCTAACAAGTGGATCCTTGTTCATTCTCAAAGCTAAAAATTTTCTTACGTACGATCTCACTTTTACTTCAGCATTGTCAATATCTCCGTCGCTGCTTTGCGACGAGATTGCACTACGTTTCAAATATTCTTCCAATTGCTTGATGTCATCGTCGCTATTCTGAGAAGTTTCCGACTCCACATTCGCATTATTTGTAATGTCGTTTAATTTCTCTACGATAATTATATTGTAAAGTGTGTTGAATGAATATAGGTCGACAATTAAAAACAATCTGAAATGCCAAATGATTTATCCTTACCTTTAAGATATCTCTCCGCTTCTGTCTCGTCGACATCCTTTTCTGAATCGATCGTTCTTTCGCGACATAACAACTGCAAATCATTATTCATGTAGTATGGCTCTTGCAAAGACATTCTCTTGTTTACGTCCACAGATTCTTCCGATTGTTCGCCCACATCTCCCATCTCGAACATGCTGTATCGTTTACTTGTAAGTACCTTGTTCTTTCGTAAAATACTCCTTGGCAATGGCGGTCGCGGCGGTACTCTGCCACTATCAGATTCACCCTCGCCTTGCGGTAACGATACGGATCGCTTTGGAAGAGACGGACAAGCCTGCCTCGTTTGATTGAGCCTATGCATTTTCTTGTCGTTATTCAAACTGGCCTCCGAACTCATACTGTCATATCGATATAAATATAACGGATTAATCGCATTGTTCGACAATGGCTGCTGATTTGTCGAGGAATCGGTTAAAATTGTCGACGAGCCTCTGTATCCGGAAGATGGTTGCGTCGCGGTACTGCTCGTTGATGAAGTAGTATTCGGTATAATTTCGCTGATCGGTCGTGTCTTATGACGCATTGGAGGAGACAAACAGAATAGGGGTCGCTTTACTTCCTCATTGATATTAATGTATCTCGATACTTCTGGTACATCGTGTAAAATCTTTTTGTATTCATATGGTAAAAGGAACGTAAGCGACTCCCAATCCTTTATATGCGCAAATCCGCGTTGTCGTAGAGCATCGATATCATTACACGAAAATGGTCTACCTGAACGAACGGCACGTTTCCATTCCATCTTGTTTCTGTCAAATGTATGCGGTTTCAACGCAATATTATCAATTTTGGTATCTTTAATTTTGAGAAACGACAGGTCGGGCAATGTATAATTCGGATATACAACATATACAGGCTTTTTGTTAACTGTTGTTTCTTGTAAGAGAGGGAAACCGTGTTTCTCCTTCAGCGCGGCAAAAATTAAGGAAGTTTGAACTGCGTTGTCCTCCATTTCCGCATTGGCTTGTATACCTGTTGTTCGACAGATCGGATATTTCTTTTCCATTAAGCCAGCCCAACCGTTTTTCTGTTCAAAAGGATTGTTGATATCGAAGCTTCGTTGATCGCTCATACAGCCAGACTTAGATGTACTCTCCGAAAGTTCTTCCACCGATGCAGATGATGCCATTTCGACTTTATCGTCTTTGTTTCGTATCGCACACTTTAAAACGTTCAAGCTATCTCTCTGATTTTCCACATCACGACTATTAATCACATCGCGCCTAATCCAATTTATAGAGAAATCGTTTTCGGGCACACGACGGTCACAGATATTATCTTGACCATTTTGCCGTTGAATCTGAGTATTTGTATTGGTAGCGCTATCGCTGCCACTATTGCTGGTAGGCCAGCCACTGTTGTCGCTAACGGAATCCGATTGATCCAAAGTAAGACTCATTCCCTCCACGCTCATGCTCTTTTGCTTCATGAACAGTCGGACGAGACTCAAATTTTGAAGCTTTTTTGTACCAACATTTTCCCCATTGTCCGAACTTTCCGCATTTGTCGAACGACTCAGTGCGGATCCAGAACTGTGCAATCGCTGCATATGATTACTTGATTCAGCGGAATCAACCTGTAAAAATAAAACTTGCATTATAACATCACTAAATACGATTATTACAAAAAAAAAGTCGCATAAGTAAATTTATTTACATTTACGCTTACACTAAAATTAAGAGGTATATTAATATGCTGGAATTCACGAACGCGAGACAAATCCGGTAAGCTTTGGCTTCGTTTATTCATCCCACCGAGCGTCAGATTAGCAGCACTTTGTGAGATATCGGGTATCGTGTTATTGTTACCGGATGGATGACGAGTTATTACTTTATTCATAGAGGAATGTTTCAAATTACTCCATGTCGTATATATCTTTGAATCTGAACATGCCATTGATAAATCCAACATAGTTTTCATATCTTTTGGTTTATCATAAAATACATCTGGTGATTCATACGTTTTGTGTTTATCTGAAAATAATAACGAGTTGATCAATTTTAAAGAAACGAAGAAAAAAGAATACAGTAGAAAAATTTTAAAAGGTAAATTATTTTCAATTAGCAAACATTTGAAACTAATTTGTATTAAACTGTCACTATGCAGCATATACATTACCATGATTTTCAAAATCTTGAGAGCCATCCGAATACATAGTCATGCTGCCCTCAAAAGCAATGGTATAATTGTTTTTATTATTCGTTTGGCAGGTGAGTAACATATCTTCACAGTCCAGAGAATCTACGCTATAACTACCACCCGGTGGCAGCATTGGGGTTTCTTTTACTGGAGAAAATAACAACGACGATTTGCATATAGATATCGTGTCGGCGGTGGAACATGCGGAATCTTCTCCCTTTGAATAGCAATATATTGATACATAAATTGTAGGTTTATAAAATTAAAACTTGTTTTTTTTATAATAATAATACACCTATACAGTACTAGTCGAGATGCCAATTAACATTAAATATAGGATTGTGTATTTTTAAGTATTAATTAAAGTTTTGTTACTATTAGAGGTTATTAGAATGTCATTTCATTAATATTAATTAAATTTAATATTGTAATACATATTACGTTTGTATACATGCAAAAAATGCAAATTAAACGTAAAATCGTTAGTAAAATTAGTTGAATATCAAATGTATGGGTAACAATGTTTGTAGCAATTGGGTTCGTGCTTTCGTCAGCCGTTGTCATACCTGGCTACTGGTATGAGGGCTGATGGAGGAACCGATGTCAAGCTTTTCCATGACAGATCCAGATATACTGGCATACTGTTCCCTTTGATAGTTAAACTGTGGTGGTAATGGAACATATACCAGACTTAGAATATTATATAAAAATTTTTTAAATAAAACAACGCGACAGAGCGCAAAACCGGATTCCTATCTTGATATAAAGCTTCATGTAAACTGTCCCAAATTCATAAAGATTTGTCATGAAACTGATCATTTTACAATTTCCACGATACATATTCTCACATTTAGCATCTGTCAGTTTACAGTTCGGCTTAGATGATGAATTTGCAATAATAGAGGTTAATTTAATGTATGTATTTACTTCGGAATGTTGAACTGGTTCCGTGCACATGACAGGTAGAGCTGTAAGGAGGGTATGAATGTCCGCCGTACGAAAGCTTTCCATGTCAATTTCCGCCAGATTAGCGTCCAAATTCCGAGCAAGGTCGTCATAATAACCCAGATCCTTGGGAGTATAGGATGCGGAAAGCGATGAAAGAACACTAGGATGGATATGTAGTCCTCCATCTCTATATCTACAAGTTAGGTACGCAATGTCAAGAAACAATATGTAATATTATCAAAATAGTGTTAAATTGCTCACCCATAATCGATAAACCATTGATATTCAACATTGTCTTGAACAAACTCGGACCCAACCAGATCCTGCTGGATGGAATCTGTTGCCGGATTAGAATTGCAATCGGATCCTGGAGTTTGTGGCTCTTCCATCACTGCTATGCCTTCTCCTGCGACTGAAGAGGAAACTGGGTCGAATCGTATAGCAAGAAAAATATATATAGTATCTACAATATTTACATGATCGAGTGTCATAACGAAATTTACTTCGAGTATGTGCATAATAAAATTTCGCTTCCTACGTAAAGCAATCGAGTTTAATAATATTGTGAAGAAGCGATGAAAATACTAGAATTGAAGCGAAATTCGAGAGGAGCGCGTTTACGGAACGACTTACGAAGGTAGCTTATGTCGCAGCTTTCAATAACATTGGCGCTATTGGCAGTAATGGCAATATAACAGAGACTTGCCGAGGCGTTCGCGGTTCACGTCCGTAGTAGGACTTGGACGATTCATCGACTCGCGTCAGTCGCGTCATAAAAGTCGCGGAAAAATACAGCTCGTGCATCGCAGTTTCGTAACCCTAGTCTCTCTTTCTCCCAGCAGTCCCAGCTCCCTCCTTCTCTGACAACTTGGAACGAATAATCCCACGCACACGCCGCACGCGGTGCACGTAATCATAGGCAATCGCAGGATCTCGAAGCAACTCGTCGTATTTTATAATCATTTACGATTACGGTCTCGATTAATTATGTTTACATGTTACGGTCGGTCGCGCGTCGTACAGTACAGGTCGGTACAGGTCGTACTGGGTAGTAGTACCCCTGTGACAGGGTGACTGTGACGGCTGTGACGTGACTACCTGTACTCTCCGACTGTACTGTGTACACCGTACTTTGTAAGTCCGTAACTCCGTACTGGCAGTCTGGCACTTGGCCACTGTTGGCCACTTGGCAGTATACTGGCCAGACCGCTTTAGCTGCACCTTCCCGCGTTCTCTGCACTTGATAATGGAACGTCAATTATCCGAATATTGATTCCCTCGACACTCGATATTCCAGCACATGCGAATAGAAATTCGGAATTTATACGAGAAAGTAACGGGAACAGGTTTATATAGCTACCGTTTAACACTTTATCCCTCCATTCCAACTTTCGCAAGGAGAAGCAAAAAAGTCGACCATATAATCGCGCGAATGGAATTCGATATAACGCGATTCTCTTCTCAATCCCACTTGCTATAACAATTGCCTTTTCTTTTTCCAACTCCCTTCAAGTTAAGCTAGATACACGTTTATTTCGAGTTAATTGCGACTAAATAATTAAACGAAGAAATATATTAGATCTATTTGATTCAATCGTATCTTCTCATGCATTTAATCTTCTTTTACTAGCATATTTTTTAATTTTTTACGAGTATTATACGTTATATCTATAGCATTTATATAATAAATGGTTCGAATTTGCACTTCATCCATAGAGGTTTTTATTATAATTATTGAGAAAATGTGCATATAAAATATAATAAAATATTCATTTCTGCCAATGTAGATTATAATCTCCAATGTAACTTTAATCTCGGTTTAAATGACTTAATTTTTATCTCTTTTTAATTGTAAGAATTAGAAAAGGATAAAGAGTAAATTAAACCGAGATTAAAGTTACAGTCTGCATTGGCAAAAGTGGGCATTTTCTTACTGTTGTACCGCAACGCAAGGTCGCATTTAATGAAAATTGACTGGACGGATGAATCAAGTGGATTGACGATATATTAGCGGGTTCGCTAATTCGCGCGGCGATAGAATAGACGGCGTGTCCTTACGTTTTCGCGAGATGCATCTATTATCGGTATAGGATTGCCGATAGTGGTGTCTACACTTGGGCGACGATCGGCACGATCGGCACGATCGGCTGCATCGGCTG